>NW_017307844.1:203232-260615 GCF_000935625.1 Nanorana parkeri
TTATATATATATATATATATAAAACAATAAAAAATTGAAATGGAAATACATAAAAATGTAAAAAATACTAAAAATAAAAAATATTACAAAGCATTATTAAAACCCCTATCTGCATGCAAATAAACGCATGCATGGGGCATTGTGTGTGTGAGCGGAGTGGGTGATCCGTTACCGCACAGCAATCGTGCACAAAACCGCGTGGATGGCCAGGCGGTCACAGAAGCACAAACCACCGCCGATCGCGCTGGCAGTGCCATTATTGTCTGACAGCACTGACCAATGAGAAGCTCTTCTTGGCACTGCTAAATACGGTTTTGGTTAAATTTGTTTTCTTTTTTTGTATCAAGACAAGTAGATTGTCATGGGGGACAAGTAGATCAGCCCCCCGCTTTAGTCCTTGGACAAGTAGTTTTTTTTAAAATTTCCACACCCCTGACCATGTTAGTGGTGCACTATAAACTGTCATGGACAATCTGACCAGTACTTTTGTTAAAGGTAATTAATTGTATCTTTTAGGAAGCATATATATCAAATAAAGATACCAATTTAAAACAGAGAGCGGATCTCACTATCTGCTATCACTGGACACTGCAGAATTATGCTATGCTGTGGCCTGCATTTTCTAGCCCACTCATAATATGCCCTATGGATTCCTCAGTGCATATGCTTCACTATCTGCTATCACTGGACACTGCAGAATTATGCTATGCTGTGGCCTGCATTTTCCAGCCCACTCATAATATGCCTTATGGATTCCTCAGTACTTAGCGCTAAATATAAATAAATCTATTGGGCACTGCAGGCTCTATATACTGTAGCCTGCATGGGATGTAAAATGCAGGAGGACCCCTCATATGACTTTGACAATATTGCTCTACTTGCTTTGGTGTCCCTATAAAAATTGGTAAATCAAATATTTTTAAGTAACTGTAGGCCCATACTGCCGTTTTATAGATGGAGTGCAGTGTGTTTAAAACAATAACTCTTACAAATACGATTTATATCAAGCCAATTCCTTTTACGTGTATCAAAAAAATCTATGCATTCTGTTTAACTGAATTTTTGTTATTTATGGGTTATAGCTGAACTCCTTTTGGAAGCTTCTAGTAGGTCACACAAGTACAACCATGTGGTGGTGTTTTGTTAAATAAAGGTTATACAATACATACTGAAGTACAAGAATGGCGAGTATAGGCAGCTGAGCATATTTAACTATTTTATTTATATTTGTAAGTTTAATATCTGTGATTTGCAGGATTAATATGTCTTTTTTTTCCTTTTGCAGCCACAACAAGAAAAAAAATCTAGTCAGGTAAGAATAACTTGTTGTATTTACCTTTTAAAGCCAAGTTTGTGTGCCATAGAATAAGCATGCACTTCCCACAACCATGTAAAAAAACAAATCCAGCTTAAACTTTTTTCAGATTTTTATTGATGTCTCACTTTTTAATCTTTGTGACGCCAAGAAATAAAGGGGAATGTGGGTCACACGGACAGGGAGACATTGATAGCAGTAAAAATCTTATGATCTAACCATTCTGAGTTTAAACATGTTTTGAGGGGAGGGGGCAAAACGGAGAGGTAGTATTGTGCTGGATTGTCGGGGACTGGATGCTAATCTGGACAGGATGATTCTACAGAGACCAATTAACAGTCACAGGCTGCCTTCAGAGCTGAGATTATAATCTAATCTAGCTCAAAGTGACTGGATCAAGAGTGTTGTTGCATGTCTGTGGGTAAGTTTAGACTGATTTACAGAAAGTTATCAGATTCCTGGGACCCCCTGTACAACAGTGCTTAGACTGGGGAGAGTGAGAGGGAGGAGCACCACTAGGAGATAGTCATGTTCTGCTGTGAGCTAAAAGGGGGCGTACAGACAAGATTAGACATAGAGTGATCACTCATTGCTGTGCTACTGCTCCTCCATTGTCCAGTCAACAAGCTAGGTGTGTTCTTGACCAAGCTCTGTTGGTGTTGGCATCTGACTAAATCTCTTACCAGTATGGCTTCACAATTGTAACGGCTTAAAACTTGAATGAGCTTGTGTCAATCAGCTTTAAATGGGCAAACGCATAGTGCTTTTGATGTCCTTTTGAGGCGTTTCTGAGATCATTCATAATTATTGCAGGTGCAGTTGACCTATATTTGACCTGCTTCAGGTGCTTTTTTCAGTCCCATAGACTTGCATGGGTAGGGAAGCATTTCTGAAGTGAACAAAACCCCTAACATTGTCCCTTATGGAAATTGGGACAATGTCAGACTGTATGTGCTTGAAAAGTTTTTTCCCCCACTGTGCTGAAAATAAACCCAGTTTTTTTAATTACCTCAGACATATTGCAGGCACCTTCAGCAGCTCTCAGCCCTGAGGGGGCCAGGCTGAGAACAGGGAAGATCTACATTAATAATGTTTGCAAACTGTGTTAGTGTCTACTCATTTTGGTTTAGGGGATGGATTATCAGTGGTGGGGTAATTTAAAGAAAAACTTGTCCGAGGACTAAAGCCCAGTCTGCTTGTCCCTCATGACAATCTACTTGTGATACAAACAAATAATTTTAACCAAGCCGTATTTACCAATGCTAAGAAGCACTTCTCATTACACCTGACCGCACTGGCCAATGATTGCTCACAATTTGCGAGCGAAATTCAAAATCCATGGCGCAGGGCTGTGCTGGATGGCCGTATGGTGTACAGATGGGTACACCCGTAGTAGAGGAGGGGGAAGGACCGTTCGCTGAAAGGTAAGTATTGCGGGGGCCATATTATAGCTGGTAATTCCATTTTCCCAAATTACTTGGAAAAGTAAACTTACACTTTAATGCACATTGTGCTTGTTAGAGAGAGCTGTTGCCCGGCTACCATAGTATGGCACACAGTGGAATGGGGGCAGCAGTCGCACACAATGCCCTTTGGGTGCATTTATTTGCTAAGATAATTGCCCGCTATATACCGAGAGAGCCGCAGCCGGGACAGATTCCGACAATACTGCAAAGATTCACCCAGCTGGCTTATTGACAGCGGGTTTATTGACAGCGGGCTCTGCCTATCTAGAGGCAGAGCCAGCTGTGCCGACCCTCCTCCCCTGTCCGTTCCTCCAGTCAACGCTGGAGGATCGGAGAGGGGCAGGGGGAATCCCTGCAGGGAACGGTGAGTGATGGTCACGGCTCTCTGCAGGGAAATTATCAAGAAGCGAGCGACGGTATGTGTTCTCTCACTTCCTGATCTATAGAGTCGACGTGTGACAGTTTCAGTGTCACATGTCGGCTCTAACTATGAGGATGAGTGTAAATCACTCCCAGTCTCCCATTTGCAGTCCACTCCTTGTCATCCTGTCGTGCAGGCGTCTGACATAAATCTATAAGCGGTTCTGCTGATGCTCATTGTTGAAACATTGTTCACTGTTGACACTCTCTGGAAGCCCACTCTGAGCAATGAGATGCTAGTGCAAGTGCATATAGACAGGAAGCGGCTGAAAGATACTGCAGGGATCAGTGGTACTAAGATGCAAAAGGGGAAGAAAAAAGGTGAAAGCAGCATTTTCGTAAAGAAAGTTAAAATGTTTTGTTAGACAGCTTTTTAGCAAAATAAGGCTCTGTTGACCCCTACATTTTAGGTGTGATTTGGCATGCCTAAGTCAGGAACTTGCAAATTCCTACAGCAGGAATCTCAAATATTCTATTTGGAAGCAGCAGCTGTCACCTGTTCAAGTTAATGATCGGGTGACAGCGGCCGCATTTAAAATCGGCAGAACGCAGACACTCCGCGTGTAATCGTATATGTTATGATTACATGCTGTTAGGTATAGGTCACTATGCCTGGACACACGATCGATGATCATTAACTTAAACAGGTGACAGCTGCCGCTTCTAAACTAAATATTTGAGATTTCTGCTGCAAGAATTCGCAAGCTCCTGATGCAGAAATACCAAATCACACCTAAAGTGTAGCTGTGAATGAAGCCTTAATAAGCTCATCCACCTAATGGCATATTTATAATGCAATAACCAATCATTCACTGGTGGTGGATCAGTAACTGTCATTTAAAATACCTGCACCATGACCTGCAGTCAGTGTCAGATTTATTGCTTTATTAATATGCCATGTTTGTTTTTAGATCGTCCTTACGATTTAATATAATATAATGGATTGCATAAGAATCTGTAGAAGGGGGAATTCTGAAGGCAGATGTGCAAAATTGTTAGATTTTCTTATGCATACTTTCACTGAACAGAGTCCTCTCTCTGACCTACAGAAATGTATAAAATGTTGTGCAAAAACTCACCTTCATCCTGGCTAAACCGCACTCCTTACACTTGAGCCATGGCTGCACTGCTCTAATCTACAAATGGGGTTTGTGGAGGATCTGCCTTTCCTATGGCCAATCAATTGACAGCTCATACTGTACATCCTGTCACTTTATGAGATAAACTTATTTCCAAACAAGTTAAGAACATCCCATATACACTCCTTTGTTTGGTTTAACTGGGCTGGTATTTATCAGCTTTGCCTGTAATGAAAGCAAAATAGTTATTTCATCCAGTTACTGTTTGTAAAACCTTGCCTGACATTCCTAGTTGTTGCTAAAAGGATATTGGACACAAATTGTAAACTTCATAAGCTATGTCCAGTCTGCAACACAGTTTGTTTGTTTTCAATGGGTTTCCTTTTAAAGGAGAAGAGTTCAGACTAAGAACTAACAAGGACATGAGCTCATAAGGACTTCCTAATCTGAGCAGTGTAAGGAAATGGTGATAAATTATATAAACATGCAGACTACATGGAAGTTCATGGAGGATAATGTATAGCTTAAACTACATTAAAAGCAACCACTTCCTTTTCCATCCGTTACCATCCTGAAGAATATCTCTATTGATCTATATTCAATGTGGCAGTGTGAAATTATTTGGAAGTTGATGCTTTTTCTGACAATGCAGATTGGTGTTCTCACACTTCTGCTGATGTTTTGGTTTATTTTCTAGCTAATGTGAATTTCACAGTTTAACCAAGAACATGTGGTTTTCTTTTTTTCTTTCAACCAATTCCCTAAAACTAAACATTTAAGTAAATCTCTTTGGCTTAGCCATTTTATCTTAGCTTATGAAAAAGATTTTTTTTTTAATTCTGTAAATGCAATTCTCAGACTAAGAATTGGACTTGTCGGTTAGATACCAGTCCCAATTACACATGCTCATTGCTAATTTCGTATTTGATAAGGTATCATGCTTAATATTCATACTGTGAAGTTGGCAATACACTGCATTTTTTTTCATTCAGCCCCACAGGCCCCCATACATGCTGTGCTATTGTATTCTGAGAGCCACAGGTGTGCTGCTATTGGAATACTTGAACAGTGACGGTTTGGTTTGATTGGCATCAGTCACTGTCCGGCCAAGGATTTTCAGACCAGCTCCTGTGAGTAGACTGAAAAATTGACTTCTGTTGAGCTGAGGAGTGCAGACAGGGCCTCACACTGCTCGAAAATGTTGGCCAAGTCAACAGGACCTAGCCAACGTTTTTGCAGTGTATAACCAGCTTTAAAAAATCATCTATATTCATCTCTGTATGTAAGACATCATTATTGAGGATATGGCAACAAAATGTGTAAGAGGCTGAAATGAATGGCCCTTCGAGTGAGGGGCTTCCCATGAGCAGGACAGGTCCTGTTCTTCAGTCTACCATATTGGGTCATTCAGTCCCACTGGCAAAACAGCATGCATGGAGGAATAGCTATTGTATTCAGATAGCTGGCACCCCCCAGACACAGTCCACCGTTCTTACCATCAGGAATTCCACCCTGAGAAATAAAATGAACACGTAGACAAAATGTGGCTGGAGGTAATCAGCAAAATAGAAATGCAAAAAGGTAAAAACTGCATTTTCTGATCGAAAAAGAAGAACATGGCAGTAGGGCTGCAACCAACTAATCGATTATTCAATAATGGTAATAAATTATGAGAATAGTTGTCAACTTTCCTCATTATCGATTAGTTTGCTGGATCCCCTAGGTCTCTCCTCCATGCTGGGAGGGGGGCACAGCAAGCAGTGGTTGAGTGCAATAGCCAGCCTGCAGTTTGAAATGGCCAATAGCAGGTTGGCTATTGCACCTGCCCACTACTTGCTGTATTTACATTCACCTGCCGTCTGTGGAATCTTGCCACTGGCAGCTGCCATTCCCTGGTTGAAGCTATTCAAGAGCAATGTGCTTACAATACAATTTTAATTTTTTTAAATAAAAAGATGGGAAAAAAGTATTTTTCCGTTTCGGCCAGACAAATTCTGCTGTGGGAGGTGTGTTGCAGTGCCATTAATTTCAATGGCACCCCAAACGCACCTCCCACTCTGTGTGATTGCCTGCACTGAAACGAACAGTACCGGAATGATGTGCGTTCCAGTGCAGTGCGATTTTACAAAAAATTGTGCATGCAGTTTTATTCTGAAGTAAACTTGTAACACTGCATTGTGTAAGTTGCAGCCCTATATGGCAGTTGTACAAAATGCTTTAGCAAACTTTCATTCCATTAGGGTTTACCTGGACTTTAAGGTTGGCCACATGGGGCAGGGCCCAGTGAGCAGAACACATGCTTTCTGTATGTGTTAGTACAGTGGATGTGTACTGTTGGTTCAAGGATCTCTAACCTCTCTTCAATGTAATCTACCTATGCAGCCATGCGGACACTTAATGCCCCATTCACACCTTCGCGTTGCGTGTGCTGTGCGTTACCTTTTGATTTCAATGGGTGCCACATGCATGACAAACACAGAAAAGTAGCTTTGCGTGAATGTATGTCCTTTCATGCACATGATGCATGTTTGGCGCACATTCATGGAACACGAAGGTGTGAACAGGGACTGATATCGCTGAAGAGACTGTCTTCAAGTAACAAACTTGCATTGCCCAGGAGCCGTGTATGTGTGCACCACCTGTGCATTATTCTGAAGAGGCATCTATGGTGCCTTTAAAACCCATTGTGCACAGGGGGCGTGGCTTGGACATGGCGCCGTGAGCACACGCATTAGGAGAGCTCTGCAGCCACTGAGCCGGACCGACGTCCTAACGAACCCTATGCCCTGAATTCCTTCATGCCCAAGGAGCAGAGGACCCACAGCACCCACGGTGACCCCAGATCTGCCTCCCTCTACAACTTTTTTACCCGCCAGCCGCCGATTACCGCGGCCTCGACTGCAGCCAAGATGGCGCTTACCCGCTCCTCGGCGGCCGGCCTCCTGTCAGGTAGGAAGCAGGGACGAGGCACAACAACCCTGACCCCTGACCAGGATGAGTCCCGAGAACCGGAATGCCCAGGGTTCCCAAGCCAGCCACAGGACACACCGCGCCCGGGCTCCCCGCCCAGCCCCTCTCTGTTCACACACGTGCTGACTCTGGATGCACAGGGGGAGAGCGGTCTGCAGGGCCTGCTGCCGCAGCTGCCCACTAAAAGGGACCTTGACAACATGGCTTCCTCTATCGTTGCGGCCCTAAAAAAAGAGCTTCATGATCTCACCCACCGCATTGAGGCAGTAGATGAGCGTGTCACCTCGGTGGAATCCGTTACCACATCTCTGTCGGCCCGCGTAGAGGCCCTGGAAGCGGACGCACAAATGACCACCACTCGCAAACCCATTGTGCAGCACTTGCACAATAAACCATAAAAAAAAAAACATTAATTTGCAATGATATCATTTACACTGAGCTGATCAAATACAAATCTAAAATAAAATAGTCTATAGATTTATTTAAATGTTTAATGGTTAGTGTCTATTGTATTGCAGTTCTTGTGCAGTGATAAAAAGGGGTGGTCAAAAAATAAATGTGTGCCAAGTAGTGGATTATTGGCCTCTAGGTTAAGAACAGGGGGATAAAAAAATGAATCAGACAAGACCCCCATCCACAAGCTAGTCCATATGTCTTTGAGGTGGAAACATTCCTTGTGTTTTGGTTTCTTGTTTTTGCAAAATTCATGTCCATGGCTTGCTCTGCTGCTGTTCCCAGCAGGTTTTTCTCTGTTTATTTTGATATCTTCTCCCACTGGGTGGTGAACCACTCACAGAAAAAAAAGAACTACGCTATCCATATGTTTTTAGAGCTAGCCCTCTCAAGTTGGTAGCAATGCCATTGCAAGGTTGGACATGTCATTTTAAGCATGTGAAATTAAAAGCAATGTATGACAAACTTGCTATCTGAAGAGCTATAGCTAAAGGAAGATGAGAGTAATTACAAAGCAGTAGCAAGTTTTTATTACTTTTTTTTGTTGCTATAACCTCTGTGTACTGTATGATTTGTCCTGTTTCCCTGCCTTTCTCCATAGCATTCTATGTACCAGAGATTAACCCTGGAGCGAGACTACAAAGTCCAGCAACCAGCCTGTCAGTCTGCTCTTTTGAGCATTTATAGTTCTTCATATTTTCATCACCTTATTATATAAACTAGGGCTGTACCGATACTAGTATCGGTGCCAATGCCGAGTATTTGGGTGAGTACTCGTACTCGCCCAAATGCTCCGATACCTAGCCCAATACTTTAACATCCAGTATCAGGAAGCCGGGCAGCGTGTAATGAGGCGGTGTCCAGCTTCCTGATTGGCCGGGAAGCCATCTCCATGCTTATGGCGATGGCTTGCCGGCCAATAAGGAAGCAGGGCAGCAGGTAATGACTTGCTGCCCGGCTTCCTGGTTGGTCTGGAAGCTGGCCAATCAGGACGCCGAGCGCCGTGTAATGAGG
The DNA here is from genome assembly GCF_000935625.1 of Nanorana parkeri. Lineage (NCBI taxonomy): Eukaryota > Metazoa > Chordata > Amphibia > Anura > Dicroglossidae > Nanorana > Nanorana parkeri. The sequence goes on from NW_017307844.1 coordinate 211,950, forward strand.
TGGCATCCAGCTTTCTGATTGGCCGGGAAGCCGGCTTCAATCAGGAAGCCGGGCGCCGCATCATTACATCGTGCCCGGGTTACTGATTGTCCTGAAAGCCGGCTCCATGCTTTCTCGTCACCTAGTGACGAGAAGCATGGAGATGGCTTCCCTGCTAATCGGCAAGCCGGGTATCGAGTCTTTACACGGGGCCCGGCTAATCAGGAAGCCAGGTGGCGAGTTATTACTTAACGGGACTTCCAGTATCGGTATTTGGTATCAGCAAGTACCGAAAAAAAAATATCTGCACTCGATACTGAAAAACTAGTATCGCTGCATCCCTAATATAAACTGGACTGTAATAAAATAAACTTACGCCGTTTTACCACAGCTATTAATGACCACCTTGCTTCCATGAGATTAGTGGCTTTGCCTGTGAATTTGATACAGTTCTCTTGAAGCTAACTTGTTAACATTTAGGTTAAAAAAATTAATAAATAACACCTAATCGGTCTGGGCTTCTGCCATGGAGAATAGAATAGAAGATGTGAGAATCCAGCAGTGCTGAAAGCGCACATGTTAGATAGCACTGTGAAAAATCGAATTTAGAAATATTACCCATAATGTTTCTCAATAAGAAATAGAACATTATTAATGCTGTAGCATGGGTCTTGCTGAAGTCAGAAAATATTAGCGCACAAAGGGTTCTCAGAGAACGCTACCTATCCCTGCTTCTCCCAGCCTCACAATACCCCCACCTAAAGAATGTTCCTTGCATTGCTGCAGTGTTCATTTTCTTTGTGAATTGGTTGTGGAAGTAACTGTGTAAGCTGTTCAGTGTTCAGCAGCCCTCATGCCTGGTACTCATAAAAACATCACTGTGCACTTCCACTTTGAAAGGCCCTTTTATGTTACTTTGCCGAAGTCCCTTTCCAATGGCTAAATACCTTGACCTGGAAGCTGCAACTTGGCCTTGCTGCATTGCTAGACCTTAATGATGTGTGTATGTATGTCTCTTGGATACACATTTTCTCTCCTATTTTTTTTCCAAACTCCTTTTCAAGATCTAAAATTTGGATTATTTCATAGTAACAATAAAGTCATGTGGCAAATAGAATATTAAAGAGCACAGATTTTAATGGCAGTCCGCATGAGGTTCAGTAAATCAAACCAAGTTTTTTTCAGCCAGTGTATATAGTGGGTGAGAAGCAGGAGAACACTCTTTTTTTTTTTTCTAGCAAGCCATTGGAGATACAAGAGTCATTTAAAGCATATCTAAATGGAGGACAAAATAGGCTGCTTTGGTTAGAGAGATCCTATAAGTTAAGTTCCTTAACTATCCTCAAATCACCTCTAAATTGGTGCTGACACTGGCCTTCCTTCTGGAGGGTGGCTACTTTTGTTTCCCATGGTTCTTGTGTGTGTTGTAAAGTAGCCACCTCTCCAAGATCACTTCCGTGATGGACTATATTCTTGCATTTGGTTTACTAAATTGTATTGAGAATGTAGTCCATCATGGGAGTGAGCTTGGAGCGGTGGCTACTTTACAACACACACAGGAACCATGGGGAACAAAAGTAGCCACCCTCCAGAAGGAAGGACAGTGTTGGCACCCATTTAGAGATGATTTGGGGATCTACAGCTGAGTGATACACAAGTAAACTCCATTTGTGTTAATAGTTAAAGTATTTGGATGCATTTTTAGGATTTAACCACTGAGTTGTGTCACTTTAAACTGTTGATCATGTGGTATGTCCCCCGTGCTTGCTTGCAAGTTACAAAATGATACTGGCCATAACATTATATAATTAAAAAATATCTACAATAAATGGACTATGTTGCTGTCTTATATCTGTTGAGTAATTATAATGCATAAAACTGATATGTAAAAGTTATATGAACTTTGAGTAATCCAGCAAGGGTAAAGCATTTTTTCTGTAGTTTTTATACATATTACAGCCAAAATCACAAACAATATAGGAAATAATAGGCTTCAGCCATGATAGCTTATATATGGATGAGAATGGTGCCCATTTATAGTCGGATCCAGCACCATGATATGATCGATTTACACTATTCATTTAACCCTAGAAAATAAGCATCCAGCAAGAATTTAGACCAGACTTTATCAAACAATAGTAGTTAGGGATTTAGAATATACTTTAGCCAGCCAGACGCTACATTAAGTGTGCTAAAGAGGCACACATCTAAACTGTGCGGATGAAACCTATGAGAACGTTACAGTGGTCCCCATTAAGCATATAGGGTAGAATAGTAGTAAGTAAAATTACTTTTATTGAGTGGGAAATGCCTCTTATGAGATTACACATGATCATTTATGTTACAATTGTGTTCTAAGCAGTTAAGTGTGCCAGTGACCTGGCAATTGCAGTCTGTCACTGAAAATCTGGCCATACTCTAGGTGAACAGTGAATTAATTCACTTCAGATGCTGCTATAAAGCAGCTTCGAATGCACATTTCTCATCTTACCCTTGTGTGTAAAACTGGGCATACAAGTTTGAGCCTTGCTAGCCAGTGTGAACTAAACTGGCATTTTTGTAGGACATTTTGGCTCAGAAATGACTTCTTTTCATGTTTTTCATATTTCCCCACATTGCTATAGGCGGATAAAAGTACCAGCTAGTGTGAAATTTCACAGCTTGATGCTGGGGTCCTATCTCTGCAGCTGTCATTCGTGTGTGTATTTATCCTCCCAGTTTATAGTGTTTTGTAGTTTGAGGGGTTTTTTTTCTCTGGTCACAACAAAGACCATGTTTAGCAACATTTTGCTTCAAGTAAGCTTTAAAGCTAGATCTTTGTATCCTTACCAGGGTGCCTTACTGCAGCAACGTCACATGTGGTAATGTTTAGGAGCTCTTTCACAGCTGAAGTGTTTCAAACACTAATGAATGAAAGCCTGCTCATGTAATGCAGAGAAACTTGAAGGCATGCTTTATTGAATGGGGCAGTGTAGCAGCCTGGGAAAGGAAGAAGGTTATAAATTCTGTCACTTCGCCACCCAGACAAAATGAAGCCATGTGGAAAATTAAATCTATTAAAGTATGAAGACTTTTATAATCTGGTTTAGCTAGTGGTGGTGGTGGTGGTGAGGGAGTTCGTTTTTTTCCCCTGTGTGCAGGTTAATATATTTTTCCTAGGTTCTTTACGTTTTGATTAAAATACGATTCTAAATTGCCAGCCTGGTATCCTTACAATGGGCAAGCTGGCATTTCAGTGAAGGACCCACTGACTGTTTTACAGTACAGCGTTTATGACCACATCTTGATGTGTACACCAGTGTTAATTTTGACCGCAAATTTTGATTTAGTTTAAAATGCCATTTAGTTTGTCATATTTTAGTCCTCTGAATTATTTTAGTTTAATTTTAATCTACTAAATCTACAGTAGATTTAGTCTTCTAAAATCTAGTGGGTTTAGTTAGTCATTTAAGAATTTCTCTAGAATTTCCAATCTCATTATATACTTCTGGATTAAACATCTGTTAACCTGTTATAACTTAAAGTATTGAGGTTTGAACATGCAACACAGATTTAAGATATAACATGTCTTTATCTTAAAATTAGATTAAACCAACTCTTATAAAGAAACAATGAGTTTTGTCAACAAAGGGCCAGTAATTAGATATGCATTGATTTATAACAAGTTGCCTATGACATTCTTCATTCTTTCAGGCAGAAGTGCAACTAAAATGAAAAACCATATTGGCTGTAATGCCAGTGCACATATTACCTATAAGCTGTCCATTTAGCATGGAACGGGAACCAGAACTGGAAGTTCTAATTGGATCTCTTCCCAAATCGTCTCTTAACATTTTAGCCTAGTTTTAGTTAGTCGACTAAAATTTCTATTTTCGTTATCATTTTAGTCATCATATCTCAATTTGTATTTAGTTTAAGTCACTGAAAAAGTGTTGTTGATAAACTATAACAAAAATTATTAGTAGTCTAAATTAATACTGGTGTACACCTAGCATAATGTAGTTGTACTTTCCTTGTAGCTGCTTGGGTGACTTTATCATATTTGATACATTTTTAGCAAAGTGCCCTTGTTTGTTATCTGTTGCCATTCTGAGCAGAGTGGTTAGTCCAGCAGTTGGAGAAACCCTTTGCAGCACATTGTACTTTAGGACAGGAATTGGCACTTGCTGCATTGGCCTGTATTCTCGGGAGAAGCATTTTGGTGGCTATATTCCAAGCTGTATGGAGCCATGGAGACGCAGTGAAGTCACCAGTCTTCAGGAAGTTCTGTAGTCCTTCATTTAAAAAAAAAATGTTTGCCAGTAACTGCTGGCAATTTTAGAGGAAGTACTACAATTATACAAACTTTTAAGGTTTGATAATTTTTTTGAGGTCTGTAAACAAGGTTTTTTTCTTTTCATCAGGCTGTAAAAAGGATAAGGGGAAATGTGAAAAAGGCGCAAGGCTAAGCAAAGACTAAATGTACAATATTTTTTTATGCCTGACCAGAATAATGAAAAATAACGTTAAAAACCATTATACATCCTTTTTAGTACCCATGGTGGATACACTGCTATGGTAGTACAGAAAAAAGTAAATGCCAACTGTTATATGCACAAGTTTAAAGTGTATTTCCACTTTTGCAGTGGAATTTGAGAAAACCCTGCTATTTTTATGCCTTTCCATTCACACAGCATACTTAAAAATAATTTTAAGAATTTACAGTCGTGTGAAAAAGTACACCCTCTCTGAATTCTATAGTTTTAACTATATGGACAGTTACAAATGATCTGGTCTTTAGCAGGTCATAAAATTGGGTAAGTACAACAGCACATGACCTATTACACCCTGGTGTTATTTATTTATTTTACAAATATAAATCAAAAATGGAGACTGTGTGAAAAAGTCCACCTTATGATTCAATAGCTTTGTAAAACCACTTTTAGCAGCAATAACTTGAAGTAATCATTTTCTGTATGACTTCATCAGTCTCTCACACCTTTTGTGGAGAAATTTTGGCCCACTCTTCTTTAAAATGTTGCTTCAGTACATTGAGGTTTGCGGGCATTTGTTTATGCACAGCGCTCTTAAGGATCCTGCCCCAGCATGTCAATCAGGTTGAGGTCCGGACTTTGGTTAGGTCATTGCAACACCTTGATTCTTTTCTTTTCAGCCATTCTGTTGTAGATTTGCTGGTGTGCTTGGTATCATTGTCCTGTTGCATGACCTAATTTCTGCCAAGCTTTAGCTGTCGGACCGATGGCCTTACATTTGACTCTAGAATACTTTTGGTATACAGAGTTCATGGTCCACTCAAAGACTGCAAGTTGCCCAGGTCCTGTGACTGCAAAACAAACCCACAATCGTCACCCCTCCACCACAGTGCTTGACAGTTGGTATGAGGTGTTTGTGCTGATATGCTGTTTGTTTTTTGCCAAAATGGCTCTGGATTATGGCCAAACATCTCCACTTTGGTCTCGTCTGTCCAAAGGACATTGTTCCAGAAGTCTTGTGATTTGTTCCGCTGCAACTTTGAAAACCTAAGCCTTGCTGCCATGTTCTTTTTAGGGAGAAGAGGCTTTCTCCTGGCAGTCCTTCCAAACAAACCATACTTGTTCAGTCTTTTTATAATTCTACTGTCATGAACTTTAACATGCTAACTGAAGCCTGTAGAGTCTAAATGTAACTTTGTTTTTTTGCAATTCCTCTGAGCATTGCATGGTCTGACCTTGGATTAGATTTGCTGGGACGTCCACTCCTGGGAAGATTGGCAACTGTCTTGAATGTTTTCCACTTGTAAATAATCTTCACTGTAGAATGATGGACTGTAAATTATTTGCAGATGGCATTAAAACCCTTGCCAGATTGATGGGCAGCAACAATTGCCTTTCTAAGAACATTGCTGATGTCTTGCCTCCTTGGCATTGTGTTCACACTACCAAACTGCTAAAAATGTTTGGCTTATTTTGACATATAAATTCTCAATTTTAGCTTTGTTTGTAAAATAATGACACAATGGGGTTGATTTACTAACCTTATAAACACGCCACGAACAAGTATACACCTCTGTAGTGTGTTCCCTCCCAGCATGATCTATTGGTGGAATATAGACACCTTTTGTAGTGTGTACACACCCAGCAGGTGTGTTGTGCAAAGCCCTGCATGAATTGCAAGGTGATGTTGTGTAAATTAGCTCTACATTGTGTTGCTTGCGTTGATGAATGCAGGAATGTAAATGCATGAGCTAACCATTTTTGTCTAAACTGTGAAGCAGCATTATATATGCATCATGTGGATGATTTTTCCATATATGGCATTAGTGGAAATATGCTTTTAGAGACTTTTTGGTTGATAAATACGTTTTGCTGTGTAAAAATCACACGCACCTAGTGCGTGCGTGTGTTTAGGTTAGTAAATCACCCCCAATGTAACATGTCATGTGCTGTTGTTCATCTGAGTTTGCATTTAGCTAATTTTTGAGACCTGCTAAGGACCAGATGATTTTTATTATGTTCTGTTACTTAAAACTATAGAAGGTGTACTAAGAGGGTGTACTTTCTTTTTCACACCTGTATTTCTTTGGAACAGGCCTTTGGGCAGACTGCAAGCTACTCTGAACAATCTCAGTCTGTCCACAAGACTAAGTGGGGGCAGAATTAATTTTCCTTCATTAACGTACAATGCAGAAACCAAACTTCTAGTTCTTTAACCCTTTGTCAAAACAGTGTTCAAATCTAGTTTAGAACTATAATGTTTAGCATAATTAGCCATGGAAGACACATTAAATCACCAGCCCCCTTACATAGCAGAGGAAAAATCCAGTTTTGGAGTTTTCAAAAAAAGAGTAAGTACAATGTACACAACATTTTTATTTTTTTCATTTATATGTGAATGAGAACATGTAACACATATAAAGTTGGTCTTATCCCATGTGGCTGCAAAAATTAAAATGCACTTTAACCACTTGAAGTCCGGGGTGTTAAACCCCCTTCCTGTCAAGGCCATTTTTCAGTATTTAGCGCTGCGGTACTTTGAATGACATTTATTACTTCATGCAACACTGTACTGAAATGAATTTTATACCTTTTTTTGGGGACAGATACAGCTTTCTTCTGGTGGTGTTTAATCACCACTGTGGCTTTTATTTTTTACTATATTAAGGAGAAATTACTGTACATTTTGGGGGGAAAACTTTCCCCTATATTAAATTATGAAACATTTATTAATACCCAAAATATAAAAGACGGGGTCACGTCGGGTAAATAGACACCAAACATGCCAAACCTTAAAATTGCTCGCGGCCATGAAACCTCAAAAAACTACAATACCCAAAATTGGCCATAGGCGAAGCTTTACAAGCTTTTACCGCTCATCAGTTTAGTGTTATCAGTGATTGATGGCCCTAAAATTATTTCCCTCACTCCGACGTTCGCGATATGTAACATGTGAAGCGCAATTGTCGTTTTTGCGCATTGGGGCACCCGGCTCGTATTTATGTTTATATGTGGTGTGGGAGACTTAAACATTTTGGGGGTGAGGGGGTTACATTTCTTTATATGTGACTTTTTTTTTTTTTTTAATTTTTTTTACACTTAATGTTATTGCCATCACATAGGGGGCTAACAATCCCCCTATGTGATGGCACAGGTACACTGACAGGTCCTCTTTATGGAGACATTGTCACCTGGGGACCCCCAAAGAAGCTGATGAAGCAGAGATCTGCTTTGCCAGCTTCTTCTCTCTGGCTATAGCAGCCAGAGGAAAGACAGGTGAATGCGGAAGTAATGTATTACACATCACTTCCGCATTCAGACGTCGGTGGGAGATCAGCAAGGAGGAAGATGCTGAACTTCCTCCTGACACCCTCCCGGGCCGCAGATTGGGCAATGGATCCCGGCATTGAAGGTGAGGGTGTAGGAGGGGTGGCGGCACTCGAGGAGGGGGGCACGCACAGGCAGCACATGCGATCGGACGGCTATAGAGCCGCCAATCACTTGTATGCGTAACAGCCAGTAACGGCTGTTTGCAGTGGACAGGGTTTTTCTGCGCGGGTGCGCGCAAACAAAGAAAAGCAGTCTATTTACGGCAACCCATGTGAGTTTGCCGTCCCACCGTTTTTTCACAACAGGCGGACAGCAAGCAGTTAAAGTTGAACTCCAGGAAGATATATATACCACACATTACTGCAGCACTGTAAAAATTAATACATTGTTAAAACATCCTTCCACGTTTCCTTTATCCTTTTCTGGCTCTCCCAATCTATATCCCACGATCTTATTTCCGCTCTTTACAGGCTACGATCACTAACTTCATCTGGGCTGGTAGGGCTCCTAGGCTTAGACTTTCGGTTCTACGAAGACCCAAACTGGCAGGAGGCCTTGCCCTCCCCGACTTCTACCTTTACTACATGGCATCCCACTTGGCACGCGTCGTAGACTGGTTTTGAAATTGAGAGGCAAAGCCATGGGTGGAATGGAACAGTCGGTGACATCAATCCCCTTGCCAGTTCTACCGTGGTGTGTGGACTCTGTCTCTAGACCAGGTGTAGCCAAACTCCGGCCCTCCAGCTGTGGTGGAACTACAAATCCCATGAGGCTTTGCGAGATTCTCAGCAACAGACATGACTGCCGGAGAGAGATGCATCATGGGATTTGTAGTTTCACCACAGCTGGAATGCCGGAGTTTGGCTACCCCTGCCCTAGACAGACTAGAACTCATGGAGGATGGTGCGGGCGGCGTTTCGGGAGAAACAACTGTCACCCTCACCTATGCACCCGATTATTGGTGATGCAGGAATTCCCCCGGGTCTGGAGGACGGTGTGTTTAGCCGCCTTCTCGCCAAGGGAAGGTTCTGGGCGTTACATTTTCTTGGTGGCAATCCCTGCGAGACCTCTCACTGGATTCGGACATGTAGAGCAGTGCCCAGAGAGAGGAACAAGAAACCGCAAAAGGAGCCAGCAAGATGTGCTGCGGTGAAAGAGGAATGCTGAAAAGCGACAGAGATGAGCTCATCAGCGTGCTGCTTCTCTTTCATGTTCAGCCAGATGACAGGGAGGAGACCTCTCAAAATAAAAATAAATTGCGAGAGTACTAGTAAAATTTGATGAATTTGAAGATGTACATAAAATGTTATAGCAATAGTTTGGAGGGCAAATTTGTTATCTGGATACATACAGTACATTAGTCATTATTAAAATTACACAAACCAATGTATTACTTAAAGTTGACCTAATGTCCAATTTGAAGTAGAGCCCCCCAACCCTTTCCTGGCTATTGGTTACCTAAATCTCATAATGTGCTGAAATTCTTGCCTGTAAACAGGATGTGGTGTCTCCAGTGAAAGGTTGCAGACAGGTGACCGTTCCTTCCTCACCGCTTCCTACTTTCAGTGACCGCAGCAGACAGCTGCGGTCACTATGGGTTTTTGATAGTTGTCATCAAGAGGGAAGGAGAAGGCCCTTCAGCAAAGTGGAATTTAAGTTCACTTTAACAAGCAGATGTAGTTTGCATTCACTTGAAATATTAGAGTATGTCATATTGGTTGTCCTGTTCACTGTTAAATTGTAGAGCCAGCCGTATGTTAGTACCTGTTCACGCCAGTGCGTTTGTAGCTTGCATGTGTCAGAATGGAAATGCTCCACACAAGAAATCCTATTGGTTTCTTTTGTCCCCATTCACGTCTCAGCATAGCATCGCGCTGAGAAAAAAGCCAGTCACTGGAAAAAAGTACATGAGCTTCTTTTTTGGGCAGATCAGCGCGATTAGGAACATGAAAAAAGGTCACATCGTGCTGATCTCCCCAAAAAGAGGCACATACTTACAGGCTTGTGCAGAGCTTTGCCGTGCTGACAAATATGAGCTACAAATGCCGGCGGTGTGAACGGGGACTAACAGAAGGAAGAAATTACAAAAGCATTGTTTTGGTAGAAATGGAAAACATTTATTAGAAAGCCAGTGAAATCAAGAAATGGATATAAAAGATATAACGCCGGTTTAATTTTTGACAGCAAAATTAGGTTTTCATGCCAGCCTTGCTTGTGCTATTTTTCCTGTCTTGTTTCCTGTTTGGTGAGAACAAGCATTCATTGTTACCTACAGATCTTTAGTTTTGTAGTGTATTTGTCCTCTTTCTTTTGTTATAAAGACCTTAACCTCGGGTCATTTAAGGTTTTAAATGTATAGTATAGCATTTATTTTTTAATAAACAGATGTGTTCATACTTGCAAAAAACAGTTTGGGGCGGTTTTGGTATCTTATACTCTAATTGGTCCAATGTCCAATCGTTTAGTTAATGGACCAGTTATGGTATATTGTGTGGAAATTCATAAGACATTTTATAATGCATCCTGACATGCCTATATTATTTGTACTTGAATAAACTCTACATTGCTGTGTTTTTAGGTTGCATAAGGTAGGATCTCTACTTTTCAGAAGAGAGTCTTAAGTGTTTTTTTTATCTTTTTATGCATTTTGAAACCATTCATTCTATGTATGATTTGAGATTACATATGTAAATTCTCCGACCTACATTGCAGTGCTACACAATGACTTTGCTTTACTGCTCCTTCTGCCGATTTGTGATAAACTATGCACTCCCTTTGGTGCACATCAGAAGTACAGTACCTGTTATTGCTTGTAATTATTGAACCATTTTCCTGTTTCCTCCTTAAAGGAGGCAGTCCTTCCATTGCATACAAGCTGCATTCACACTTTAAGTTGGGGAGAAAAGTCAGTCTAGTAGGTCTGGAAGATTATGGACTGATCTTATTAGCCCTTCCTCTTTCAATCTTCATTTGAGAACTTATCTGTAAAGAAAAACACTATGGGGGTCTATTTATAAAAAATATATGTATAAATTCACTCGCACTCCAATAGAATTTCAAGTCAAAAACGGTTTATTGACCCGATTGCTATCACATCATATATAATCGAGTCAATAAAGCGTTTTTGACTTGAAATTCTATTGGAGTGTGAGTGACTTATCTTGGATTGCAGAGGCATCTGCAGTCACTTTGGCACCCACCCGACTCTAAGGGTATTATTCGGTCAATGTGTACATTGGATTTTGATATTTATAAAAAATGTTGCAGAGCTTATACGTCAAGCGAAACTGCTTGTAAATTTGTCCTGTGCAAGTTAAGCAACTGTTGTGAGAATGGGGTAAAACTAATGTTCTTGTAGTTTCTCTTTCTTCTATAGGTATATTCAAGGAGAAGAAAGGGAATGTGGGAAATACTGCATTATAGCCATTAGATGCAGCTGAGGATCATGGGAGATAAATGCATTTTAGTAAAAAGATACAATGTTACAATTTAAGAGACTGCTGGAGGCAAAGAGCATATAAATGTAACCACTGATACTATAAGGCTAGCAATGGTTGCATTTACATGTGTTTTCTCTCCAACGTTCGCTTGAATTGCATCTAATTACTAACATGTACCGAGCTCTGTCTAGTGGCCATAATGCAGTATTTTCCCCATGTACTCTGTTTTGAATGAACTTATTGAAGAGCATTCTACTGGAAGAGAAATAACACTAAGAACATTTGTTTTTGCCCAATTCTCACAACAGTTGGTTAACTCACACAAAACAAATGTTGCTGAATGAATAAGCTATGGAAGATTTTAGAAGTATAATAGGACCTTATTTGTTCAGTTAGTAGGTCTGATTGACTTGATGAATTCTTAAACAAAATGTACAGTCAACATTAGTTGCTTATTTAAAAATGATAACTTTTAAAATTCTGAAATTAATGTTTAAAGAGTAAGTTCAAATACAAATCATAGATATTAAACAGAGACATCGTTTTACTGATCTCAAAAGGTATTGCATACAAAGGTTGTAATAAGTGAATAAAAGTACAGAAGATAAAACCATGATTACCATACTTATTTGTTAGAAAGATCCTTATCCTAATGTAGCTCTAGTATTTCAACGCTCATCCCAGTTATTAACCTTGATGTTGTCTATTCTTAATTTCAGAAAGAAACTGAAGAGGCCTCCTCACATGAATCTGAAGAGGACTAGACAACCGTCGACATGAATTTCTACCTCAGACAGCAGTTTTTCTTCGATTCAGAATCAGTCCCTTCAGCTTATCTGGATCTCAGAAATGAAAAGACACTGCTTTGACCACTTAATTTGTACTACCCCCATCTCTTCACTTCTTGCCTATCGGGCAGAATTTAAAAATGATAGAACCTCTCCAAGAACTTGTTCATTACTGTCTTTCTAATCCTTTTCACTGTCCCAGGTTTAGTTCTAAAATACTGCTGTAAGACAGGGGATACAGATAAATGGTAACTTTTTAAAATGCTGTTTTTATCTTTAACCTACTAATCAATAATGCTGTTGAGAAAAGATGTGTGGGTCAAACATTCTTGAATCAGGTTTTAGTCATTGTCATTCACTGCACTGCATATACACAAAATGACTTTTAAAACAAAATGGGCATTGAAATGGGCAAAGCTCGGTGTGTAAAGATGAGCAATCCACACCAGCTAACACCCACACTTGACAACAACCCCTTAGAACACCAAAGATGAGGGCTTTTTTTCACCCCAAAAAGCTTCTTGTAGATCTGTACTTTTTGCTTAGTAGCTTCATATGTTTCTGTAAGGAAGCAACATGCTTAAAACCTGTGTTTTGAAACAAAACCAGTCTACTATACAGTTTAAAACAAATAAAAATGGCTTCTTTGCATATTCAGTATACATTATCAGCTATAGAATTATACTTTATACCATTATGCAGTCATTTTTTCATTTCAATGTAAAAATATGGGGAAATAAAAGGATCCTTGAGCAATCGTATACTTCTGTTGTGTGGGATAAACCCCATATAGGTTCTGGGTTTTTTTTGGGAGGAAGGCACTTTGAGACCTGGTTCACACCTATGTGATTTATCGCGCAGATTTAGTGCTGTGAAATCGCGCAAAACACAGATTCGCATTCAAGTCAATCGCAAAATCGCCTGTCGCGCAAAAAGGTGCAGAAGATATTTTCGGGCAGTTGTTGTGTGGTTTTGGTCCCATAGACACCTCTATGAAGAGGGAGCTGCGCGAAAACGGCTCAAAAAATGCAATCGCCTAGGTGTGAACCAGGCCTAAATGTTCGTGCAGAATCTATTTTTGAGGGAAATGGGCACAAATATTTTTCTAAATGTTTTTGTTTGTGCCTTTATAAATTCCAAAATTAGGAATATTCGATGGCTAAAAAATACGATTGCTCATATGTTGAATTTATAGATTTTTTTAATGGTTTTAATATACATATTCTCCATAATACATCACTATACTAAAAGTCAAAGTGCACATTTTCAGCACTCCTTACAACTATTGACACTTGTTGCCAAGTATGATCTTGAAAAATGTTAGAACAAGTATGGGATCTATTATCTTGACACGTTGGTATATGGGGGTGGGAATGTTTTTTTAATTTTAACCATGGCTAAGATTGATCACATCTCACTTTAAAAAATACAAATATATTTTCACCTATTCTTCAAAGAACCATTTAGATTAAATTAATATATCTTTATAAATACTGCTATACCTTTTTTAAATTTTATGCACAGGCTAAATCCCTCACCTTGCCAAGCATGGAAGGTGTCACATCCTGCAGAAAAGTCAAAGGGAATATCAACTTCTCTTTCAAAAAGGAGACCATGCATTTACATTTTATTTCTAATACATTAAGTCAGATTCAATCAGTGATACGAATCTAAAAATTAGGAATGTGACCTTTTTTTATTATTATTTTAAATTGAATCTTGGGTGACAAATGTGTACATGTTCATCAACAGCAAGACCCCATAGCCTTATGTTATCACTGTATAGATGTGACTAGTGATATAAGGATTGCTTTTTCCTTAGTACAAATTCAATGTTATCAAACGCATGAACTTGAAACACTAGTCATAAAAACCTTAAAATAGCCCTAAAAGGGATTGTCTTGTTATAGTATAAGCAGAACTCTGTAGGAACAACTTGGAGATATGATTTTTGTTTATTTATGGTTAAAAATGCTTGAATAATAGACTACAGCATACATTTTTAAAATTGTGGAAATACTCTGTAATTCCACAATTTTACCAGGGTCTGTACCTCAGCAAAGCAAATACCACAGCAGAAGCTTTACATATTTTATGTGTTGACAGTTAATGTTTGGTTAAATAAGTCTTAATTTTTGTTGTTATGATCGCTTAATGGAGATTTCAGCTTATCACTGGAAGTCCAGTGTTTGGTGGAATGTCTTGCATTACTATGTTAGTCATTTAATATCTTTTGGCTGTAAAATATTCAATGTCGGCTCTCTGAACTACTCCTTGAAATATTGAATTCAGGAGGTGGGGTTTCTACCTAGTTTACTGAATCTGTGTGGTAGTAAAGGAAACCTTAGAGAGAACCCAGGGGGAGGTTTTTGCCTCAAGTCTTAAAACTTGATCCGCTGAAGCGAATGACATGTCTTCAATAACCTTCAGAATTTCACTTAGAAATTATTTTAAAAAAACAACATTTAAGATACATAGTGAACTGTCTTTTATTGCATGATCTGCAAATGTTTGGATCATTGTTAGTAAACACTTTTTTTGACAAACATCCAGGATGACAAAAGGAAACCCCATACAACAATTTAGTAAATTATGTATTTTCAGAATTTAGTCCAATGTAAAAACGTATGGTTTAACTTTCAGGGTCATAAATTAAAAAGGATGTGCCTATCACATGCCAATGCTTGGCAAGCAACATTTACTCCCTTCACTACTCATGACTACCTCTGAAATTTACAGATCCTACAGCCTAAAGACTTAATGCTGCTATACTCAGTACATTACAGAAAATGTTAATAGTACAGTTAGTTATCCCTTTTTACCAGTTTGTCTACCTAAACACCTTAATACTGTTATGCAAAAAAAATCTTTGTTCAGCATTAACATGTTGTTCCTTTCAACTTCGTATTTGGATTTCTGTATATTGAACTGTTAACTTGAATATATTTTTGTACTGAATTCTTATAGGTTTTTAAGGAGAATCTTTCTGATTTTACACAATACAAATGTTAAGCCTTTTGTTGAAATATTACTGTCCATATATTTACCTCAGGTTTGTATTGTTCAAGGAGAATGGACTAATTAATACTAAAAAAACAATAGTACCTCCAGACGTCAGACAGATGCCATTAAAATATTCATACTTTTAGGACTGCAATTAATCCCTAACCAATGTACTTCTGTAGGACTTCATACCAAGTAAATATATATATATGTCTGTGTTTCTTTATTAGAGGGGAACCCAGGCTAATATAAAATTTGATCCCTGCTGGAGACATCTCTGCAAAACTGAGCTGTTTCATCGTGCCATATAACATAGCATTAAATTGCTAGTGTTGATCAACTGAGACCCAGTGGAGGTCTAAAATGGGCCCATAACAGCACAACTCTTCCACAGAGATGACTAATGGACCTCCTCATTTTTACTGTTCAGAATCCAGTGCAACTGCACTGCTGGCAAACCTAGGAAGTTCCACTTTTAGTCCAACTTTTGAAATCTAAGCTTAATTTTTTATCAATAGTTGTGCTGCAATACTAGGTTTCACCACCCTGATGGTTAAAATTAGGTTGGGTGTGCTCTTCAGAGAGGGTCTCCAGCAAAATAAAAATGTTGCTTCATCTTGTAGAGCCCCTACTTTCCAGTTTCTATGAGCTGAGATCAATGTTATTTCAAAGCACTCATAAGCATGGACCTCAATGCCTTCTAACAAATACCTTCAAAGAAACTTGAAGCTCTGTAGGCGTGAAGATGCAAGCTTGGCTTTTGCATAATGCAATCATAAGTATGTGTTTAATGTAGTGAATTGAATTGTATTTTCATGTATTTTACACAAATGTGATTTTTTTTTTTTAATATTGAGTTGCATTAAGATGTATTTTGAAGTTCTCAAGTAGAATTTTATTCTCTGTTTAGCCAGTATTTACAAGTTCTTAACATTGTATTAATAACTGTGCCAGAGAAAGAGTTCCTATGGGGCGCTTATATGTGCACGGTTTGGTAAACATGGAGACAAATGTAACTATATCACATGTGATGGAATTTATGGTGGCATATTTTGTAATCCTCAAAGTAAAAAAAGGCCTGCTTGTTTAATTCCATTCATTAGTTATGAACGCTTATTTGTGATAGAATTGTTACATATGACTATATCTATAATACTCCAGCCTTGCTTTTCTGTCAAAACTGTAATCAAATTGGAATTTCTCTAGTTGTCGCAAAACATTTGCTCAAAAGGCCCTACATCTATATAGTTTCATGGTTGTACTTGTATATAGACCTATAGTACTATAAAGATGCACAGGAATCTTCTCCATCGTATTACATACAAGACATCTGTTCATTTTGCACAACTTCAAATGCTATGTTGTCATTATGGGCACAGAAAACTTGGGTGTGATCAATGATTTGTTAGTTAGAACAATGCTGTTTGTACATGGGCAGTGCTGCTAGTCACTGTTGCATCTATTAAAAAAAAACTCATGCATACTTACATTGGGCCAGCTGCAGTTTTTTTTTATATCACTGCAAAATATTTGCTGAAATTCAGCCTTTCCAGAAATGTTATGTTTAGAAAGAACCAAATTCTCTTGTGTTCTCTTATGATTCAGAGACCTTTTTGTCAGCAGGTCTGATACGGAGAGATTTAAGTCATGCCCATGCATATCACCAAAATTTTCCTTGGCCCCTAAAGCTCTACATTTTAGAGCACAGAGGTGTGCATGCTACACCAATTTGATTGCAATTTTGACAGTCACTGACCACTTGGAACCTAGCTGTGGTAAGCATCAACCTTCATGCTTTACATATCAAGCCCCGAGGAGCTCTTAGCTCTGCAGCACCTAATTGTATGTTTTTCTTTGTTTTAGTACAATCAGAAAAAGACATTACTACCTCTTAGGGCTTACTATACCTCATTTTTTCAAACTGAACAAAAGCAGCTGGTGACCACTCAGACAGAAAGAACATTATAAATTTTTATACATATAGTTTATTTTTGTGGGAGATAAATTTTATAAGGCTGTTCTTTGTTGTCCCTGGTCACCTGTAAACAAGACTGGACATTTTACTTTCCGGTTCCTCTTGTCACATGAGTGGGATTAAGGGGAAAATTATCAAGATGCTTCAAGATGACGTTTGCTTTTAATCTTGTTTGTGGTCTTCTAACCTTTGACCTTGCTCTTTGCATAGACTTTGTCTGTGATTGTACTTTAAATTGCTTGCTTATTGATCATATTTCTTAAATAGTTTATCACGTCTGTTTAGCACAATAAACATAATAGCCTCTGTTATCCCCATGTTGTCTATATGTGTGTTATTTCTTCTGACTGTAAAGTGCTATTTTCACTCTAACATTTTCTTTATAAAGTAAAACCGTGACTCGACTATGAACATTAAAATATTTGCATACACTCAACAATCAGTACACGCTTTAAATCAAGGCCTTAGTGACCTGTGTAGCTGCAGCCACTGTGTATTAATTCATCCTTAGTTCTGCTACCCAGTTACTTGGCAACTTGTCAACCAACTTTCTAAACTCTGTTGTGAATACAGATTAGGTGCAAGGGGAGAGTGCTAAACTCCTGAGACCTGACTTCACTAATGCTTTGCAGTGTCTAGAGCTGTTGAGGTCAGTCAGTTTTTTTAAAGCTTATTTATTGCATGTTAAAGATATGTAAATACTTGAATGCCCATCGTCTTGCAACAGTTCTGCTTTGAAGCTGGAATATCATTCTACAATCCTACATACTGCTGGTTAAACGTTTAGAGGTTGATACAGGTTCCATTCTATCCACTTCAGCACACAGTGTAATCCACAAGAATACTAGTAGCAAACTGTAGATCCAAATATTAAAGTGGCTTATGAAAATTCATACTCTATGAATCAGTGGGGAACATGTTGGCCTTACCAAATCAAATTATTTCAAGTGAAGAGTACCTTTCTTAATTGTACAGTAAAGGGCACAGGATCAGAGTTTAAACCATTGGTTATATGCAGCTATATTTTGGTGATTGGACACTGGCAAACAAAGCTATAAGGACAGCCAAAATATAACCCTTCCCAGTCCCAGCAAGCCTCAGTTTTTTACTGGTGTCCATGGGTAAGGAACATCTTCTGAGAAAAGCAAATCATTTTATTTCATTTTTCTCAAGATTCATCTAGCAAGTTTCTAGCTGCTACATAACCACTGCGGCTGCCCTAATTGCAGCAACATGTTAAGTTAGCTGCAGGGTGCTATACAGGTCCAGGGCCATGGTCCTGAAGATCCCTTAGTGGGTATGCGCACTGGGAGGGCACAGACCTGAAAGGGACTTGTCCCTAAGATCCTCTATGCAAGGAGGACCACAAGTCTTCTGCAGAAAGTCGAAAGTGTAGCTCTGGTCCTCCGTTGGTTAATTGCAGAGTGCACACTACTATATTTTAAAGGTTTGTCGCAGCCATGGCGCAGAAGTGCCATCACTTTTTTTTTTTTCTCCTAACTCCTTAGTCCCCCCAGGCCACTAACCGGGGCCACTATTGCACTGATACAGGCTTGTTTTCACCAAGCTGACTGTGCATGCATGCACCAATTTCTGCACACTTGCTTCTGCTCTTGCCTCACCATATACAGCAAAGCAATCCTTGGACGTTCTCTGGGGCCTTAGCTGCTTACAGTGACAGGTCACAGAAGATATAGCCTTTTCTGCTCTGCAACAACTGGTTGGAAGTAGCCCTTGTGGGACCTTCCTCACCACACATAGCGAATTATAGGCACAAGGGGAATGGGTCAGCAGGCCTCATGCTTGGCTAACAGTTCTGGGAGGTTTGCCATCTCTGCCTGAAAGTGCCTGGTTCTGTTGGCCCTGAACACTCGCCTGACTCACTTCCTCTAAGTCCTCACTAGCCACCCTGTGGCACACACCCCTCCTCATGTTTATCTATAGAGGAATTTTCAGTCATCATGTCTGAATTTATGGGCAGACTCTCAGCCCTTTTGGAGGCCTTAGAATGCAGAGGCCACAAGCAAGCCCCCTCAGCCTTTCCTTTAGAGTCCATCTCCGACTTTTCTCATGTCTCTGCTGCGCTTCCACAGTATGATTAATCGTCTGATTCGGTACAGGAAGTGGCTCGAAGTGTAGTTCCATTTTCTCAGTCAAACTTGCAAAAACTCAACCGTGTTTGCTCAAGTGTTGGTCTGCAAGACTTCCATGCAGGAAGCATCTCGAGAGAATGCCCTTTGACGGGGAACACCCTTTTGGTGACTTCTTAGACACGTTCATCAAGGAAGAGTATCCTCTTACCTTAGAAGAAGGCAAAAGTTCCTAAGATGAAGAGTTAATTTAATTTCTCTCAGGTTCAAAGTTCCAAGTCCACCGCCAGACCTCTGAACCTGCCAAGTTGGATGCAAGCCCTGCTCACAATAAGGGGCATTTTGTCCCCTTCTCTGACATCTGTCAGCCTCCTAGCCCACCTGGTCCCAAGAAATCTTAGACATTTGCATCTAAAGCGTTTTATCCAAGGGCTACAACTAGAGGTTTGGTCTTTGCCTCCACTCTGCTTTATGCTGTCAAATTCTTCATCCTCTCTGTAAAACACAGATGGATCTATATCCTCTCTCAAGGAGTCATTTTCCCTGTCCTAAATGGGGAGACTTGTAATCCAACCTGTTCACTTTTCTAAACAGGTTCCTTTGAGTTCAAAAATTCTTCAAGGAATCTGTCAGGTCAGTTATTGCCTACCTTCGTCTGGGATCTTCAGGCTTCTGTGGACATCAGATACCTACTTTCACATCCCCAATTTCCCAACTCATCAATGCTATATGTATTTTGTTGTGGGCATGCAACATTACTAATTTGTTGCCCTACACTTGGCACATCGGGTCTTCACCAAGGTGCTACCACCTGCCTTAGCTCTGCTTCATTCTCGGGATATCCACTTAGTGGGATACCTGGACAATCTTCTGCTAAAGAACCAATCAGCCCTATGTACTGTCCACTGAACATTGGCTGACAGAACCGTCTCTGAAGAGATTTGGATGGATCTACAATTTTCAGAAGTCAGTGCTGGATTCAACTCCTTGTGTGGAGTATCTTGGATACAGTCATGCCCAGGTTTTTTTCTACACCAGGACAAACTTGTGTCTCTCCTCCCAAATGTTCAGACTCTTTAGTCCAAGAGCTGCTACTCTATTTGCTTTTTACATAGTGTTCTGGGTCTGAGGATAGCCTCATTTGAGTCGGTACCATACGCCGAGTTATGCTCTGGGCTGGTACAACTGTCTCTGGATTGCCCATTGCACCTGACCAGCTATGCCAGACTACAAATACAATACATTATACAGCAATCCAGAATACCACCAGTTATAGAGGACTACAAATCCCTGCAATACATTATACAGCAATGCAGAATACCATCAGCTATAGTTGATCTCCAGAGGGCTATGCAGGGTCTTTAACCACTTAAAGACCATGGTGTTTTACCACCTTCCTGGCCAGGCCATTTTTCAGTATTCAGCGCTGCGGTACTTTGATGTTTATTCCGTCATGCAACGCTGTACTGAAATTAATTTCATACCATTTTTCGGGGACAGATAGAGCTTTCTTTTAGTGGTATTTAATCACCACTGGGGTTTTTATTTTTTACTATATAACAAAAAAAGTACCCTAAATTTTGAAGAAAAAAAAAATGTTTCCCTATAAAATGTTATGAAACATTTATTTTCACCCCAATTTTTTGGTATAATATAAAAGACGGGGTCACGTCGTGTAAAAAACACTTGAAGGTGAGAACGTGTAGCACAGAAAGTATAGATGCCTAATCATGGAGCTCTAGCAGTAAGGTGAACCATTCACTTTTCTAGCCTCACAATAGCTACAGGAAAGCATCAGCGAGGCCCTGATACTCTGAAGTCCAGCCGCTCTAAGAGTAATCAGGGACAAGAATGCACCGGTTTGCATAAATAGTCCAACTGCCTGCAGGGCGATGGATGGACAAAATCTTTAGATCTGTGTTTTTCCTGAAATACGATGTCCCCGGGAGATTTAAAAAAAAAACATACCTTGCATATCTGTTTGTATCCACCGGGCTTCCACTGAGTGTGGAGCGGGAGAAGCGATGTAAGCCGCGGCCGTGGTTCCCCGGGAAGGAAGAGGAGGTGTGCGTGCCTCTAAACAGGCGCGGTGGTTCACAGGATGGGATGGGTGCAGCTTCTCACCGATGTTCTCTACGTTTTTGTTGAATGCTCTCATTTGATCTACCATTGTGAGTATGTTTCTACTCTGTTTTGCTACCTATCAATATTAAAAACAATCTGCACTAGGGTGGGCACCCTTCCCTTTTGTTTTCTCATAGTGCTACAGTTCCCTGGCTGAAGTGGGGCAGCGCCCCTAGTAATCCTTTACATGCATTTTTCTGGTTGATGATTCTACTTGGCGCTTTTGATTTTTCTATTCGGTTCACAGGATGGCTACTAAGGTCCCCAGCAAGCACAAGACCTCAGGCAGCTCATTTAGTTTCAAAATTTTAAGTGCAGTATTGGCATTTAGTATTGGGGCATATTCACAAGTACAATTACTTTTAAAAATGCCCATTATTGGGACCCATACCGGTATTGGTGCATTCCTAGTTTACTCCTGAATGTTTGCTAGAAACATGAGGCTTGAGGCATATCCCATGATCTGGCCTCTGATCCTGTGTCCTGTACCGTGCTCCAAAAAAAGGATTTTTACAGGCAAGTGAAAATTGCTATTATTTTAAGCGAAAACATAAGAAAATCTGCTTCTAAACTCTTAGGTGACCTTAAACTCATGATAAAGATCATTTGGTGTCTGGCTATCAGGAGCTTTGTGGGGCTTTTATATTACTTTTGAGCAGTAAGATGTGGATCAATAAGGTTCAATGAATATGTACAGTAGCTCTACTAAGCAGGAAGCAGCATCTACTTAAGCAGTGAACAAGTATGCCTGCTTCATTATGAACTATACACAGTCTTCTAAACATTACCATCAGGTCATTGTACCAAGGAGTCTTAGGTGGGACATTACACCTAATGATGGTTTAAAGATCAGGAATCCATTTTGGAGTGGACTGGCTTTTTCCATCATTGCGAAGAAAAACTGCTCCAACTAATTATAGGTCGCAAAAGATGCAAACTAAGTTTAATAGAGGCAAAAATTCACGAATTAAAGATAAAAATGGATACTCATAATAATTTGGAAGAATGCAAGACATATATAGGGGACATAGAAAAATTCCTGAGTAAGCGAGATCTGGAAATTAAAAATAGAAAACATAAAAATACATACGTGATAAACATGGAAAGATATATAGATGGCAGTCCATAGAAGGAGGAATCAAAAGTTGTGACAGTAGCCTCAAAGATCAGAACAGTATTTGTGATGACGAGGTAAAGGACAAAGATATATTACCTTGGAAACCCATATATAAAAAAGAAAGAGGAACAAGGATAATGCTGTTCCTACTGTCACAAGAAATCTGATCCCACCAACACCTGATTTACCACTATCAGAAAGATATCATCCCCTACTCACACAACAGAATGATAATACGGAACAAACCCCTAGAGAACTTCCTGAACCCAGAATTTGGGCTAGAAGGAATCATGGTCCAAATCAAAAAATTTTTAGGGAACCCCCCAAGGAGTTTTTTCCCGAGGGGGAGACCACAGAAGAACTATGGAGGATACCAGAGGTGGGAACACAAACACAACGGTCCCCTAGAACAAGAAAAGTTCAGACCCCAAGGGGGTGGACGTTGGGGCTGGAGGGAACAGCACCTGACTCCACAACCACAAAGAGGGAGGTTCAGAAATTTAAGAGGACAAGGAGGGGCTGTAGAGGGGGAAGAGAATATTTATACAGAGAAAACAGGGACTTCTAGGAAAAGGAATATTAAACATTAGTTCGGCCACTCTATATAGATATCCAGAAGTTTATAAGAAAACTTAATATCAAAAAACATTATGCCACATCCTCAGGAGTGGCACAGAGGCTTTTCTTAAAGATAGCAAGGATAGTCTTAATATCTTGGAACAAATAGAAGGGAATGACAATCTGATGATGGCCACTATTGATGTTAATTCTTTATATACAGTGATTCCACAAGTAAAAGGGCTTGAGGCAATTCAATGGGCTCTGGATACGTTTAGTACATTAAAACAGGAACAAAAAGAATTTATTCTAGAGTGCACAAATTTTGCTATGTGTAAAAACTTTTACTTACAGGAAAAAGGCGTGGCCATGGGTGCTAAATTTGCCCCTAGTTTGGCAAATGTATACATGAGTGAATGGGAAGAGGAACATATTTTTAAGGATAAATTGGATAATGTAATCTTATGGAAAAGGTACATTGATGACATTATAGTTATTTGGGAAGGGGACCATGCCACTTTTACATCTTTTATTGAGAATATGAATTTTAATAATTATAACCTTACTTGTACAAATAATATTAGTAACACCAACATCCAATTTTTGGATTTAGATATAGGATTTAGAAGAGGAAATAGGTTTGTTACTAAAACGTTTTTTAAGCCTACAGATAAAAATGGCTATATACCAGTTTCCAGCTGTCACCAGCCCAAATGGCTGGGAAATATCCCAAAGGGACAGCTCACTAGGATCAGACGCAATTGTACTGATGACGATGATTACCTTGTACAATCTGATCTATTGACCAATAGATTTCTGGAAAAGGGTTATATAGATATAGACCTCGAGAGAACTAAAAAAGAACTCTTAAAGACAGAGGGAGATTGTTAAAACCTGTGGTTAAGAAGGAAGGATCATTCCCGATATCTTTCATTACTAATTATTCCCTTCAATATAGAAAAATATAATCCATAATTGGAAAACATTGGTACATTTTAAAGAAAGACAAGATTTTATGTCCCCTACTGCCAGACAAACCAAGTATTATTTATAGGAGAGCACCCACCCTTAGGAACAGGTTAGTTAGAAAAGCCTTAAGCCCGCCCAAACGCAATTTTTCCTTTTTTGAAGGAAGAAAAGGTTTTTTTCCATGTGGGAGATGTATCTGCTGTAGGGCTAACTAGGACAACAAAAAAGAAAATTGGTGTTTTTGATACAATGTCACTAATAAAGAATTTAAAATTGAGAGGTTCATTTCTTGTGCAAGTAGATATGTCACATATTTGTTAGAGTGCCCGTATGGCCTCCACTATGTGGGCAGGACAAAAAGGGAATTAAAGAAAAGGCTGGAAGAGCATATAAATAATATTAAGAAAGGTTATAATAAGCAAAGTTTGTCTAAACATTTTAAATACTTCCATAAAAATTAAAAATTAAAAGTTATAGGGATAGACAAGATTGAAGGCCATTGGAGGGGATCCAACCTCATTAGGGAAGTTTCCCAGAATTAATCCAAATGGATTTTCCTATTGAACACATTGGTGCCCAAAAACCTCAACGTGGAATTTGACCTCAATTGTTTTTTGAGGAATAATTAATGGCTGTCCTTTCCCTTTTAGGGTTCTTTCCCTTCATGGTTTTATTTGCATTAGAAGATACATATACCACCTAAGTCACTTGGTTTGACCCTATGGGGTTGATTTTTCTAACCTTATAAACACACCACGAACATGTATACACCTCTGTAGTGTGTTCCCTCCCAGCATGATCTATGGGTGGAATCTAAACACCTTTGTAGTGTGTACACACCCAGCAGGTGTGTTGTGCAAAGCCCTGCATGAATTGCAAGGTGTAAATTAGCTCTATGTTGTGTTGCTTGCGTTGATGAATGCAGGAATGTAAATGCATGAGCTAACCATTTTTGTCTAAACTGTGAAGCAGCATTATATATGCATCATGTGCATGATTTTTCCATATATGGCATTAGTGGAAATATGCTTTTAGAGACTTTTTGGTTGATAAATACGTTTTGCTGTGTGAAAATCACACGCACCTGGTGTGTGTGTGTGTGTTTAGGTTAGTACATCACCCCCTTTTTATCTATATTTAATTCTCTTAATATACACACATATCACCCATGTCACTCATCTGGGTTTGACCTTCAATGTAATTTCTTATATGCTCTGACCCCTTACTTTTCTGTATTTATATTTACTTATATTTAAACTATTTAATTTTGTTTAATTTAATTAAGAGGTTTTGACGACATCTATGAAAATACCCTTTCCTTTATAAGATCACAATTTATTAATTTTCACGATCAATTCCGAGTTCTGTCCCCAAAAACTTTTTAAAAGCTTTCACTCTGACTAATTATCAATCATATTTATTCCACCCACTAAAGAATTTATTCGTAGGCACTTAGAAATTTAATTTATTTTATTTAATATCACTCAGGGTCATTGCTTCCATACACGCTTGATGCTGAATTATAATGTTTTTATGTTATTCGTATTCTAATCACTAGGATTTGGAACATTCACTTCACTTCCTCCCCTTTAAAAGATTATATTAATTTTATAATTCACGCAATTTGTTCTTTTTAACACTAAGTAACCGGTTTTATATTAGGTACAATCTAATTGTTTTAAACATAATAGACATGTTTTTTCATTATTCATATTTATTTATTTATTGTTGGCCTTTAATTGCAGACATATTTAGATGTAAAAATGGGTTTATTCCGTCTCCAGATCTTCACATGTGTTCCTAATTAATGATTATATTTTAACCATATATAAGAGGCTGGAGCGTGATTCTTGTAGACCTGCCATGCCTTGAGAACGTCTATATGACGAAATGCATCGGGGGCGGGCCTATAGTTATGTCACGCTTCCAGTCTAAGTAGTCACTGTTTGAGTGACTAGCCGGCTTTTTAACTACTTATATATATATTTTTTATCTAAGCGCTACTGTGGTTTATATAAATTTTTCTGCTATATATTTTTTGCTCAATACACTTGTAATTTACCACACTATGAGTGGACTCTCCGTTTTTCCCGATTTGGTGGAAATATAATTCAGGACCAGTGGGAGCTCTGAGGACACACATCCCGGTGAGGTTATCTGTTTTTTGGCTTCGTACTCTGGGATCCCAGTGAGCAGTGAAGACGGAAGGACTGACAGCTCCAGTCTCCACCTGACGATACAAGCGGCTTTTTACATCAGAGTTCTGGTGAGTGCATACCCTTGAGGGGACTTCTTTGGATTCTTGTTGGGCACATCACGGAATTAACACGTATTGGACTTCACTGTTGGGGTGTATTTTTGGAAGAAATAGACATTGCACTAAACGTTTTTTCATTGTTTGATGGTTTAAATTAAATTTAAAATTTTTGCATTTTGAATCCATCTGAAAAAAGACTGAAAGAACAGGACATCTTTGGGCGATTTAGACTTTTTATTTATATATACATTTTTCCATTTTTATGATTTTGATTTAAATAAGAGATTCACATTTGTTTTTTTCTGGCTAGATACGATCTAAAGGAAACCCTTTCCTTTATCACTTTGGTTTCACATATGGTTTAGACCAGTGGTTCTCAACCTGTGTAACCTCGGGACCCACATTTGTCCTCGGTCATTAAGTCGCAAACCCAAGTTGCACTGCAATGTTCCATGTTGCGGTTTCCGATGCAGGTGAGCGAACTGTGGGTGGGAGGTGCGTATGGGTTGCCATTACGAAAACTGGAGTGGATCCTCAACCTGGGGTCCAGTGTGGGCTGCTGTGCTTTGATAGAGCTCCATCCATATGTGTATTGCTTGTAAAGCTCCCTTGCGTGCCCGTAGAGGTGCGGGGAGCCAGAATGTGATGAGCTGTAAGCAATGCAGGTATGGATGGAGCTCCCTCGTGGACATAGCCCCACTCCACCCGACCCCACGTTGACACTCGGCACCGGGCATCATATTTTTGAATGGCTGCTCGATGCGAGAACTGACAGTGCTTCTCTAGGGGGAGGCTGAGGATCCTCTCGCCTTGAAAAGTGGAAGGCATGTGGTGACCCACTGGACATGGGGTCACGACCCACCAGTTGAGAACCAAGGGTTTAGACGATGTTGCTATATTTGTGATTAATGTGGTGTATTTACATCATTGTTTCACTTGTACACATGTTTTCACAGCACTTTGTGGTTACAACGGCAGTAGTTTTTGATACAGTGTATCTTTGTGAGTGATTTCACACACTTTAGATTATTTTTCATACATTTATCTTGGTTATCACTGATTGGTACTTAAAGTCACATCCTATTCACATAGATGGGATTGATACATATAATGCATTCCCTTTGTGAATGCACTTGACTCACTAGTGATACTACATTTATTACAGTTATTCGGCTTTATGACAGAGGCTTTTTAGCGCTGTACTTTATATCTTTCTAAACCTCAATGACCATCAGGTCATTTACCTTAAGAGGAATGTAGAATGTGGTGGGGTTTTAATGTTTTATATTCAAGACTATGGAATGTCTTTTTTATTTAATGTTTTAGGTTAGTAAAAAAATTCCATACAATTTCAGATTTAATACTTGTAGCCAGCAGGTGAATTCAGCACACCTGGACACATCACTGAAAGAGCTACATGTAATGTACCAGTATGTAATATATTGATCTGGAGCCACATGTCCCTCTTGGCAGAGCTGTGAGCAGTTAGATAAAACAAAAAGAATACAGGTACCTATACATAAGACAATCTGAGACCCTGATTAATTTAAATGCTGCTATTCAAAATTCTAGACATGTGCGGTTTCGTTTCGTTACGAATCAAAATCCGTACGAATTTTCCAACATTTGGATATTCGGACACATCCGAATTTCCGAATCCCAATGCATCCAAATGTGTCCGAATTCCCGTTTCTGAAATTTCGGATCTCGTCCGACTTTCGTGTAGAAATGAAATTGAATCGGACATGTGACTTTTCTGGCCAATCAGATGTGTTTTAGAATAGAACACTAATTATATATACATAATACTAAAGCTGATACTCCAAGACCCGAATAGAGTCCGAATTTCCAGATAGCATTCAGGTGCTCTTGAATGCCATTTGGGTCTGGAAGCCTCAGCTTTAATATTATATATGTATATGGCTCCCAGACCCGTATTGCTTTCTGGAGCTCCGGAAATTCTGACTCCCGAATGCCATTCGGGTCTAGGAGCTTTAGCTTGAGTATTAATATCTGTATATGGTCTTCAATGGTAGTCGCAACAAATATTCATTCGTAAAAGCATACGAAACTAATGAAAATTTTAATTTCGTCCAAATCCGAAACCCAGAACCGAATTGAATTTTTGGACCCGAATCCCGAAATAACAAAAAAAAACAAAAACGAATTGTTCCGCCGCTTAAATGTCTAGAAAATTCTAGCAGAAATCCATGAAATTTTAAAACTTGATGTTTAAAGGGTTCTTGTAAAGGACATACGTGTTTTGGGTTTGAGATTCATGCATTTCTTCAGAGCTATTACATTTCTTTACATGGAATATAAGAAAAGCAAATATCTATAAACACAAGTTAAGTTTCTTGAAATTATCCTATTTTAAGATTACATATGGGAACACAAAGGGCTATAAGGCACACAACACAGCCCAGCTCTGTGCATGCATTGAATGATGCACAGTTACGCCACCAGCACCATCAAATGTCACTCCAACCCCACTGCCCAAACCTGATGACTGCTCTATAAAAGCGTAGACTTTTTACACATTAAATATCACAAAAGTGTGTTATGGTAACTTCATGAGAAAAACAAGGGATAAACCATTTCAGGCTTTTCATTATGCAAACTGTTAGCTGCTAGTTGCTTGGCTGTCATTTTAAACACTCTTTACCTTAATGCCCTACAATATTCACTAAGCTAGAACATAGTATTTGAGGTTGAATAAAGACATTAGTCCATCAAGTCCAACCTATTAGGATCTCATTCTAGGAGTACCTGTACCCCTGTATATTACGGTCCCTTAAGAAATCGTCCAAAAGTTTCTTGAACAATTCCACATTATTTGCTGAAATCACCGCCTGTGGCAGTGAGTTCCAGACCCTAACTGATCTTACTGTGAAGAACCCCCTTCGCCCCTTGTGCTGGAATTTTTTTTCCAACCAATTTTAGGTGGTGGCCTCTAGTTTTTGTAATGGAGTTAATTTTAAACAGTTTATATGGTTAAACTTCAATTTGTTAACGCCACTTGGCTCCCAGGCACTTTGTTCCCAAGCCCTGTGTGAGCAAGCTCAAAATGAGTGGTGCACTAGTTTATAAGTCCAGGCAAATGTTTTTTTGGGTGTTTTTTAATTACAGTGTGAAAAAAAAGGTTGCCCCATGAGTTGTGTGCCAGTTCAACCACGCAGGACCACATATATTAACGGGGCGGTTACAGAGCCACCCGATCAGATCAGCAGATGAGGAGTGTGTGATCAGTGTCCGAACTCCCCTCAGATCACTGAACACAGAAGTGATGAGGATTTTAACACTATGTGTTTCAGGTTGTCATTTCTCTGGCTTTGTGGATGGAAAAGAAGCTGGTGAAGCAGAGTCAGAGCATTGCAATTCTTCATGGGACTTCTAATTTCACGACAGCTGGAGCACCAAGGTTGCCTATCCCTGCTCTTAAATGATGATGTAAAGGCTTTAAAATCGTAGTCTTAGGCAATTTTGGGTTCTGTTGTTTTTTGACATTCCACTGACACATGCAATTTGAAGGTTTGACATGTTTGGTATTCATTTACCCAGCACAACCCCATCTTTTATATTATACTGTAAAAATGGCTATTCTGTTTGTGTGTGCTAAAATTAATTCTAGTGTATTTTATTTTTTCCTAAAACTATTGATTTGGTAAACATTTGTGCAGCATCACAAAATTGCAATTACCATCTTTTTTATTTTACAGGGCCTCTGCTTTCAGAAATATATAACTGTTTGGGGAGTTTCTGCAATTTTTTTTGCCAAAAATTCAGATTTTAACATGTATGTACAAAAATGGTTTATTTTGTGGTTAATTATTGCTTTAATTTCTTTCATATTTACACTTGCATTTAGACTGGATAGTATAGCTCTCACTATGCCTCCAGTGCTGCAACTAGGAGATCTGCCTGGGGCAACTTCATGCTAATGCCCATACAGTAAATTTGAAATGTGAATGTTCAATTTGTTGTAATGGTCAGGTGTTCACAAACATTTGACCATATAGAGAGACTGTTAAGTTTCTAGACTCTCACCTAGCGCAGCAGAAGTGGATGCTGCCACCCGCTCAACAGTGAGTTGTGACCGACTTTTGGGTCACGACCCACATGTTGAGAACCGCTGCCTTAGAGTGACCCTGGTAACAGCTTGGCATATACCTGCGGTAGCTTTTTGGCCCCCATTCTGCTGAACTTTGGCATTTTATGGTAGTTACGAAGCTTGTCTGCTCCCTCCTACAAATTTCTATTGGCCAGTGAGACAGCCTAAGGGGGCAAGCAAGCTTCAACACTACTATGGCCAGCATACAAAGGTATAGGGTGACTGAAAGCTGCTGCAATGGTGTAACACATCATAAGAAGAGCAGCATCAGGTCTGCATGGACATACATTTTGCTGTCACAGACACTGCATGTGCACTCTCAAGCAAGAGATTTGGTACATCTAAAAGCAAACCTTTTTTCCATTTGGAGTAGGGGTGGGTTAAAATCGCTATCAGTTTTTCGCCATCTATGTCTCAATAAGGCTTGAAGACTCAACAGAAAGTGAGAGGGTATCTTTCTATGTGAGGGATATCCCCTTTTAACAGTTGTCGTGGGACCAAATGTCACCATTAGATTTCCCCTCAATTAATTTTCTGGTGGCAACTCGCAATTTTGGATTTAGCCCTACTTACATTACCCAGGCCATTGGTTATCTAAATAGTCAGTTTCATTTTAAAAAGGCTGAGGCAGCAATATTTATATTGCCAATAGTAATTAGTTAGAGAGACTTAGAAAAAACGGACAGCTTGAATCTGAATATATCCAATGGAATAATTAGTTGAGCATTTAACCTGTAGCTTATAGTAGTGAGCAGTATTAAATCCAGCTTACAAGCAAAACCCATCAGTGAACTGCAAATACTACCCAGTAAACATTGTATTGGTGCTAAAATCAGAGATTCCAGCACTTTAAAGTGTATGTAAACTGTGGATGCTGTGCCCAAAGAAGTCAAGCGTAGGGCTATGGTCTAGTCACTAGCCTATAGGCTCCCTGAGGCTAATCTTTTTCTGATGATCGGCTTACCATATGTCATTCTACACTGTGACATTGTGGCACCAGGGTTTTGCTACCTCTGGGGAGATATATTTAGGAAGCACACATCGACTCACAGGCAATGCTGGTGGGGGAATAATAGAGAGTTGGTGGGGCCACTGAAAACAGCAACCTAGTAGGGATGAAACATCAAGGGGCAGCAGGAGAGGTGAAGGAGGCACAGTTCTTAATAAAGATCTGGTGTAGGGGAGAAGAATAAGGAGGCTACCTACCTGGATTAAAATGAAAGAAGTAGGAGGTATAGGATCCTTGCACTACATGTCTTTTAGATGCAACCGCCTGACCAGCAGGCCTCCAGAAAGACAATGAGCAGCAAAGTAGTAAAATCACCAAATCTTGTAAGAATAGCAATCATTAGAGTTGGAAGGGGGGCTTTAATACTGCAGATACTTAGCTATAGGGCCACAGGGGCAGGAAATGTCACCCGTTAACATGTGCACTGCAAAGTAGCCACAATTAATCTTACTAGATATTTCGTATAAAGAAGCAAACATTTTTGACTGTGGGTCCAGTTTAATCTCAGGTTCATAAAGTTATGCTTTGCAGTGGGCTAAAACAAAGGGTGAATACCACAATGTACAAGCTAAAATTGATGCTATGTTTTGTTAGTTTGTGGCCCCAGGATATTAACCACACCCAAAAGTTGGTCTCTTAATCCTTACCCTCAATATAATCCCTAAATCTCTCCCTTTAGCTTGTGCTTTGGCCATGTCTATATTCCCTTGTGAAAGATCCAAGTTATGACTTGATGTTTACACAGGGCTAACTTTTCTATTCACACTGCAATATGACAGCGCTGGGTGCCTGAGTGGCCACGGACCAGCACGCTGATGTGGGAGAGAGGCAAGAGAGTCACATGCTCTCTACACCCAGAAGTATTGGGTATTTTTGTTTGCCATTGATGGCCAGTAGGGAAGATGAGCATGTGCTGCAAGGAAGGAGGGCAATAAATCAGACCTGCTGCATTCCCCTCTAGGGTCAATGCACTGGCTCACTTTAACTTCAATCTAATCAATAAATCTAGACCTTCTAGATTCTCTACTTAAGGTGTTTATAAACCCAGATAGTGCAAACTTTGAATCTGCTTGATAACAAATCTTCTTGGTTAGTGCGCAGGCCTGGGGAGAGAGAGGACAGACTGTCCTCCTTCCCATCTGCTCTTATGTGACACATCACATGACCAGAGGTGGGAAGAAGGAGAAACTGTCCTTTTACCCCAGGTGGGCACTGCACCGAGAAGGAGGTTTGAACTGTGAGTACAGGACGAGTGGGGCCAAAGAGCCTCAAAGCCGCCCAACCTCGCCCAGAGTGCTTCAGCTCCTCTCCTTCTCATTGAGCGAAGCAGAGCCTCCAATCTCCCCTGCCCTCCTTCATCCCACTGATGCAGATGCCAAAGCAGTCTTTCTCAGACTGACACTACCAACACATCAGCATTTTATCCACCCAATGACACTGACACAGCAGTATTTTTTTTCCCACCGACATCAATGCAGCAGCATTTGTTCCCTCTAGTGACACCATCAATGCAGGGCCTTTTTATTCCTTCCAGTGACACCACTAACGCAAGGGTATTTTTTTCCTTCCACTGACACCGACAATGTAGAAGCAGTTTTTTCCTTCAAGTGACAACACCAATGCAGGGGCATTATTTTTATTAACATTGATGCCAGGGCATGTCTTCCTTCACTACTGTTAGCCCCATATTTTACTGTGGGACAGTATGTGCACTGCTACTAAACTCTGCCATACAGGTCTCCATAAAGCCAAAGAGCTGCTGGAAACGGTGATGTTTGCATAAGCTGCCAAGCTTCATTATCAGTCTCCAGTCCCAGTCCTCAGAGCTGGCAGGGAGGAAAGGGAACCTAAGGGCACTTGTGTGCTGGTAAACCATTAAAAACATATTGAGAATATCAAGAGATTTTACATCAAATGCATGTTTAGAAAATGGGTAAGGTTTTCTATCATGGGTTCAGTAAGCTATGATATTACATATACTTTAAATTCTAACCGTTCACCTTAACCCCATAACGTTAGAAAAAAAATATTATTTTCATGTGATTAATAGTATAGTATTAAGATCTAAAGTGCTATTACTAGCAACAAAAATGCCAGCCTCCCAAAAATGTTATGTAAAAATTACGTTTGGTTGCCTATTTACCAAATTCTGTGTGTTGAGCAACTTGCACCAAAATTAAAGGACCACGGTTTCCTGTTTTCCCATGGTATTGTACTTGACAATACACGTTTTTCTGGGGAATTTTTGGCGTTGTTATCGGCATGGTGCTACAACTTTCTTTCCTTTCTCATGCAGCATAGCCTGCTTAATTCTGGATGTAGTCTCACCAATTGGCAGAGATTGAGATTTCCGTGTCTTGGCGATTGTTTGCGCTGTAACCATGAGAACCTGCAACATCAAGGCAAACTGTACTTTGAGGAGGCCAGGTGGGCGGATATTGAGAAGGGCAAGATGTGCTTTGGGCGCTAAGGTAAAGCCCAGCAGATTAGACAAGATACAAAAACCTTCAGTCCAAAATTAGTGGCTGCCATATTTAAAAATAAAACATAAGAAAAATGAATTTAAAAAAAATGTAACTTGTACTAAAGCAAATGAGCATCAACAAAATGTAATCATATTTTATAAAGCCCCTGCAGATGCTTGATAAATGGTCAAACATGGTGGTGTATTGGTTGCTTGGATCACAAATTAATACACAGCGTGAAATCTATATGTTTGCCAAGGAAACTTGTGACTTGTCTTTTGGCTCTGTGTCCTCCACTTTATTTTCATAAGAGAATTAAAACTTATGATCCAAGGGAAATTTAAAAAGAATGTATTGCTCACATACAGTACATAGATTGCTCCAGCACCCTAGACAACGTGCATGTTTGGTTTTTGCTTTGGAAGGGAATGGAATGCATGGGAGAGCAATGTGTTCATCCCCACCCCATCATTCAGGCTTTTAAGGAGTGGAAGATTTTGATTACCACGAGCATTCAAGCAGTGCTGTCATGAACCTAAGTTTGGTAAGTGCTCCCTTGCAGAACATCTTCACATTTTAAGCCAACTATTATGTCTTAAAGTATTTTATGCTGTAAAAATATTGTACAGTATCATTCTCACATCATTATTTGTACGTATTTTGACATGAAAAGATGTGAACATATTTTTCTAAAGTTTGCTGCAACTTCCCAAAAATCATAATCTGCCATATAAAACCAAGAATCGTAATTCATAGTAATATCCTGTGTGTTTTTCCCCAAATGTTCCATAGGGATATAACATTTTAGATGAAATATTCTTCATAAAACACAAATACATTTGGATGGATGCCATGCATAGAAAACCAGCAATGTTATGTATTTAACATCAAGAAGTTATCTGTTTTGGCACTTAAAGGAAAGACTCATATTTGCCACAGAGAGGTATATAACATAATTGCTATGCAAGCCAGTTTGTAATTTAATGCAATTAAAAGCCGCTTTTCCATTTAATCTGCAAAGTATATAATTGGTAAAATTGTCAGAATTAAAGGTGGCTTCCTTTTAGCATGGCAAGTGTTCCGAACTCTTAATTTCCTGTTTTATGTAACTGGTTCACTGCTTTTCCCACTGCTCTGCAATATGAGTAAAATTTTAGGCATCCCTTGCAATGGGCAATTCATTTTTTGGTGAGACTGAGATGCCTTCATCTACTTCTAAAGGGATGCCGACACTGCAACTCTTCTTATTACAACACAGATTGCACCAGATGACTAAACTAGAGCCTGTCCTGAATGCAGGCACTGCCAAATTTATTATCAAAATTAGTCTTCTGTTTAGACCTCTGATTGTTCTAGTTACCTACAGGTTTAATGCCACAGTCTTTTTGGAGAGGACCATTTCCCATAACCCCCCTCCCCCCAAAATTGGCTACATAATGTATATAATTTACCAGAGTGGATTTTTGTTTCTTTTATCAAAACTGGTATAACACTTTAAAATAGGAGACTTAACCACAGCTTGCCATCATCACAAATAATCCTTATCATTTATGTTTCCCAAAGAAATGAGCGCAACACATTTTACAGTTTTGCATTCTCTCAGTATTGGCTTCCCTGGTAGCTCTGCATTCGGTGGCATGACATCTTAGAGACACAAAGGAAGTTGGTCATGCAAAACATACCTATGCCACTTGCTGTGATTGCATTTCTAAACAGGGAGCAGATAGCTATATAACATCCAACATCTGTCAGAGTGCTGGTTTAATTCTCCCTGTAAGTGGAACTCCAGGATTTTGAAAAGTTAATCCTTGCAGTGGGGCAACCCCCACACTGCAAGGGCTAAGTGCTCATTTTGTCTAGGGAGTGAAAATAAAGAAGAAATACTCACCTGATCCTCAGTCCCGCCTGGCTGCTAGATCAATCTCTGCAGCCTCTTCTTCCCTGGGCTCTGGTGGGCTAAGGACCTGTGATAGCATCAAGTCTAATACAGCCTATTAGTTGTGAAGACACTGAGGAACATATCACAGCTGGAGTGGAGGGAGCGAGAGAATGGTCAGCGGTCCGTGCCGAAGGACCAAGGCTCTGCTGAGTATTTCTTCTTTATATTCGCCCGTAGAGAAAAACAAGCCATTACCCTTGCAATGTGGGGATAGCCCCCACTGCAATGGTTAACTTTTCACAACCCTGGAGTATCTTAGGGCCACCTGCCTAATATTTATATAAATTGTGCTGGCTCGGGGTGCAAATGCTCCCCAGCCCATTCCTTCCTTGTCCTAATGCTTAGAAGCAATGGCTTCCTTTATAGTGCACTGGTAAGAAGAAACATGTATTAAACAGCTGTATGCAAGTTCACAGTGGCTCTAAATTTTTGCCTGCACGTTTGCTACTGAAGTGGCTTGCATAGTTCCACCCACTATTCAAAAATGAGGAATACATTTCTGCTTTGAAGATTTGTGATAGAAGTCTTGATACCTGAATACCTACAATATTAATCAGTCAGTGTTGTACACAGTATTTTCATGGAGGATTTTTGTTTGTTTTGGCCCCTAAAGATAACCTGGGTTGTATGCCCAATGTGTGTGGCAAGCAATTACAGTTTACATCTATTTTCTATGATTATGTGCTTTTTACCTATATTAGATTGACCAAATCAATTCTGTAAACAAAATGTTATCACTGCTTCTTGGGATGACTGGGAGCTTCTGAGATATATACAGTTGTGCTCAAAAGTTTGCATACCCTGGCAGAAATCATTACATTTTGGCATTGATATTGAAAATATGACTGATCATTCCCAAAAACTGTCTTTTGTTTGGCTCCTTTTTAAATCATAATGATAACAGGAAGCACCCCCTGATCAACAGTTTACATACCTTGAATGTTTGGCCTTGTTACAGACACGCAAGGTGACACGCACAGGTTAAAATGGCAATTAAAGTTCAATTTCCCACATCTGTGGCTTTTTAAATTGCAATTAGTATCTGTGTATAAATAATCAATGAGTTTGTTAGCTCTCATGTGGATGCACTGAGCAGGCTAAATACAGAGCCATGGGGAGCAGAAAAGAACTGTCAAAAGACCTGCGTAACATGGTAGTGGAACTTTATAAAGATGGAAAAGGATATAAAAAGATATCCAAAGCCTTGAAAATGCCAGTCAGTTCTGTTCAATCACTTAGGAGTGGAAAATTCTGGAATCTCTTGATACCAAGCCAAGTTCAGGTAGACCAAGAAAGATTGCAGCCACAACTGCCATAAGAATTGTAATTTGGAGTGACAAGACCAAATAGAGCTTTATGTTCACAACCATAAGCGCTATGTTTGTGGGGTGGTCAACAAGCCCTATATTGACAAGAATACCATCCGCACTGTGAAGCATAGTGGTGGCTCACTGATGTATTTTTTTTGGGGGGGGGGGGGGAGCTCTAAAAGCACGGGGAATCTTGTGAAAATTGACAAGATGAATGCAGCATGTTATCAGAAAATACTGGCAGACAATTTGCATTCTTCTGCACGAAAGCTGCGCATGGGACGCTCTTGAACTTTCCAGCGGTTACAGCATAAAAAGGTGAAGGTTCTGGAGCGGCCATCACAGTCTCCTGACCTTAATATCATCGAGCCACTCTGGGGGAAATCTAAAGCGTGAGGTTCATCAAAGACGACCAAAGACTTTGCAGAGGCATTTTGCCAAGATAAATGGGAAGCTATACCATCTTCAAGAATCTGGGGCCTCATTAACAACTATTTCAAAAGACTGCATGGAGTCATTGATGCTAAAGGGGGCAATACACAGTATTAAGAACTAAGGGTTTGCAGACTTTTTTGACAGGAGTCATTTCATTTTTCTATATGTTGCCTTGTTTTGTTTTAGGATTGTGCCATTCTGTTATGACCTACAGTTGAATATGAATCCCATAAGAAATAAAAGAAATGGGTTTTGTTTGATTACTCATGTTTTTTTTTTAAATGGTACATATATTACCAATTCTCCAAGGATATGCAAACTTTTGAGCAGAACTGTATATTTCGGCTTAGTTATCTCATGTGTTTCCAAAATGCCAGCCCCTGAGCCTCATTTATAATATCAGGATTATTTGGAAGGTAGATGGTGGCCTTTCATCTATATAATCAATATTGCAATACCCAAGTATTTCCAAAATACAAATATATTTAGACTGTGTGTTGCAAAGAATGAGAAAGGAGACCAAAGTTTCCAAACCAGCTAGTCAACATTTTGAATAGCTGCTGTTCAGAGGTTATGTTTTATAGTCTATCTTCGTATATAGAAGTAAACACACTGAAATTAACAGACTTTAAAAATGTTCAAATTATTCCCACATTGCACAGAGCCAAACCCTAACACTCACCGATATGGAAGTTCCTTTCCAGGATAAAAGAATGCATTGTTTTTCACACTAGTCATTATACACCCAATAACAATATTATCCAATCCATCTTACTCATAATATTTGTAACAGACATGTAGTTTATTCACAATTCATTTGCATCTTTTTTGGCATTCAATGCTTATAATAAATTGTGTCCATATGTTTTATTGTATGTACATTCAAAGCCAAATGTGTGTGTGTGTGTGCCTACAAGACCTATTTTAAATTACTATTACTTTCTTAGTATTATCTGATATGTTTTACTGTAAGCCCTGATCACCTTAGTGGAGATATCACTGCTTATCTACATATCTTTGTTCTCCGAAGACCGCTTGGCAGGCGATATTGTTGTGATGAGAGCATTTACTTGAAGAAGGCCAT
Source organism: Nanorana parkeri (assembly GCF_000935625.1). NCBI lineage: Eukaryota > Metazoa > Chordata > Amphibia > Anura > Dicroglossidae > Nanorana > Nanorana parkeri. Next base: position 250,405 of record NW_017307844.1, read on the forward strand.
TGAAGATGTTTGCCATACCAAGAGAAACAGGTACAATAATGCATTTATTCCTAGACTGTTAAAATCTTGATTAAAGCTTAATAATATATGCCTTTACATAAGGAATACATTTTTTTTGAGTGTCTGACATGGTATAGACATGTAATAGCAACAAATCCTGAACAAAATAAAATCTGTTGCATTTGTTTGGTTGAAAAATGGCTTGTCATTTAAGACCTTAAAGCCATGTCAGACATACAGTATTTGTAAATAATGTATGGCTGGGTCTCTAAAACAACATCCACAAGACATTTCAACAGTAAGTTTTAGTTTGTACAAAAGCCTAAAAGGGGTGCACTTGGCAAATGTTCTCAGCACCTGACAAGTACCCCCCAGACGTCAGAGTAGGAAAGGGTGTACTGAGTTAAACGACAATGTTTGACAGACATTGCATCACCCCATTTTAGCAGCATGCACTGCTCAGGCCATGCTAAGCATTCACTTCAGTAACAGAGAGACTTCCAGTGGAGTGAATAAAATTGAGATTGAACTGGTGGAAACATCAGAATCACTGAATGCTCTTTTCATTCAGTATCCGTGTGAACCTAATCTAAAAAAAAACAAAACAAGAAGACCAGAGAAGATCAAATTTGACACTTGCTCACTGAATGAAGCTTCATCATGCATAATGTTTAAAAACTTTATTTGAAGCTGTACACATGGGTGCCACAAAGGGTAAGTATGGCCCATGAGAGTCAAACTTGCTAAGCGTTTTCCAGTCAATGGAGTTAAAATGATTTAGTAAGCCAAATAGTATACTGCACAAAATGAGGAATGACTAAATTGCTTAAAATATAGTAAATTGACAATAAGCCCAGTGTACCATCTTTAATCATTACTTTCACAGAAAAATAAATTACAGTTTAGTCTTCTGGGTAGATGATGCCACACTGTCGTGCCCTCTAATGATAACTTGTTTTTAAAGGTGTAGGGCCTGATCCTGGCTTCATTACAAAGTTAGTAATTGACCTACCACAAGCAGAAAGGTTTTTACACTGCATCCTTTTTCTAGGTCACCAAGTCACAAGATAGTAAAGCCAGGATGAGGGTTACAGACCAAGTGCCTGCACCTTTAAAACAAGTCAGCAATAGCAGCTACTATAATGCTACCCCACAGGTTTTCTTTCACCCAGTCGCACTCAGTTGCCTCAGATGCTAATTTGAGTGCTATTTTCAGTGAGTTGTACCTGTATGCATATACAGTGCTGGGTTTTCTGAATAGAAAGCCCATATTGCTTTGTAAATTAAATGTCATGGCTGCATGCTAAGGTAAATGCTTATATTTAAAATGTTTTTATACAATTCATTTTAAAATACTGTATGTAGAACATCAGTTTAAAAAAAATAATACACGTTGATATGATTGTTCTCATGTCTCTTTTACATCTACAACTCACTGAAAATAATTTACACTCCCTGTAAAATACTACATAGTGAGAATGATGATGTAGCAAATAATAGGGTTGAGATATATAAGGGCCGTTTTAACTACATTCAATATATTATAGTTGCAGGTTGACAAAAGACTTGCCCATTTATTATCTCTCAATTTTATCATCAAAATAAATGTCACTTAGGTGCTCAATAAGTATTTTTAACATAATAGTAATTTTAATACCTTTTTTTTCTCAATACCAGTATTTTCTTCTCATGAATCATTTTTTTCTGTATTATAAAAGAGGGTTCCATTCATTCCTCTCCTCAACAGTTAATATCAACCAGAGGTTTAAAGTGTTTTAAAGAAAAAATAGGAAAATAAGGCATGTAATTAGTAGGGATCAAGAAACAGTAGTGATATTCAAGGCCTGAAAATCCATATTTATTTAGAAACACTCAGCTGATGATCACAAAACACATCCCTTATCTGTGTAGTTCCCAGGATTGAATCAAAAAGTTTACACATAGCATGTCTTTTTATGCATCACCTCAGCACGCTACGCCGCACCCCTCCAGTCATTTACATTCCACAGGAAGACCCCCTGTGAGGAGGACAGAAATATTTTCAAATGTTTAGGACGCACCCATGCCCCGGTCAGGTAACAAACCATATGTAGCAAAAGCTTCCCTAGAACACTGCAATGGCTTCAACAACAGTCCACAAAACACAACACAGAAACATTTATTATAATCATGCTTAGTGACAGTAATTGAAATTTCTAATGCATTGTGCTTCAGCGAATTTACCTTAAAGGAATATTATGGGTAGAGTGGAATACACTCATCCCCAAAATTAGAGCCGACGTATCACACAGAAGCTGTCGCACATTGGCTCTATTGATTAAGGATTGAGTGATCACATACTGTTGATCACTTGGCTCACGTTCTTCTCCATGCAGAGATAAGTGACTCCCTGCAGGGATTCCCCCTCCCATCTCCGTTCCGCCAGCGCTGACTGGAGGGATGGACGGGGAGGGGGCAGGCACATCTGGCTCTAGAGAGGCAGAGCCAGCTGTCAATCAAGTGATGGGGTTGATCACGGCAATATTGTCGGGATCTGTCCCAGCTGCAGAGCGGCTCTGTGCTGTCAGCATATAGGGCAATAGTCCACTATATGCTGAGCTTTGAGTCACAGAAGGACATAGTAAATATCCTCCTGTGACCCTAAGGGCTTGTTCACACCAAGCGCGGAGCAGATCCGGACCAGAGCAGGTGCAGACCGGATCAAAACTGCGTCCAATGTATTCCTATGGTATTTTGACCTCCAGTTCACATCGCAGCGTGCGGATCCAGACCAGATCCAGACCGGATGAATTTTTTTTTTTTTTAGCAAAACCGGCCCAAAACGCGTCTAAAACGCAGCACAACCCACTACACTGCGTGTGCAGAAACCTGACCGGATCTGGTCTGCATTTGGTGTGAACAAGGCCTAAAGAGAACTATGGCAAAAAAAGGTTGGGCCATAGTTCTCTTTTAAGGTGTCTACTGGTAATGGCTCCACAAAGCACTGAGAAGGCAGGCATTGGTACACATGTATTCTTACAATGTTTTTATTTGTTTCTTTAAACAGTAAACTTTATTGAGTTTCCAACATAAAGCCACAATTCTGGTACTAATATAATTCAGAGTAATCCTCAGATGAGATAAATTGTGACAGTGAAGCTTAACAGAGAGCAATAACCACAAGATAAAGATGCACCTAAAATAAAGGACAATAGGGCACCATAGTCGATGCATGTAGAATAACACTATAGTATATGCCAAGACAAGCAAATATGTGGTCGATAGACATGTGCACTGCCAAAAAAATTGTTTCGTTTTAAATTCGGATTTGTGTTATTTCGTTTTTCGGGATTCGTGTGTGAAAGTCAATTCGGATTCGGAATTCAGATTCGGACGAAATTCGTTAGCTGTAGTTCGTTCGACCGTTTAGTTTTCGCTTCTTATTCGTTTCTTATTCGTTTCGTTCATCCGTTCGTCCGTTTGCAGCAAAGTGGCATTTGAGGGGGAAAATGGTTTTCTCCTTTTGCTCCAACGAAACGAATAAGAAACGAAAGGAATGGTCGAACGAACTACCGCTACCGAATTTCGGAAACGGAAATTCGGATTCGTTTGCATTCGTTATATCTGTAATTCGGAATTCGGATACATCCGAATGTCCGAATTTCCGAAAATTCGTCCGAATTTCGATTCGTAACGAAACGAATCGCACATGTCTAGTGGTCGATTTTGATTCCTCCTTGTCTTTATACTCAGGGTATTCCCTTTACAACCTACTGGGTTTTGTTGAAAATAAATGGTTTCCCCCTACATCTAGCCAGCATTGGTTCTGGGTTCTTTTCTGTGGTTTTCACTAACTGCCTAAAGATAGGTATGTTGTGGCATGTTACAGTGTATCTAAACGGAAAGACAAAAATTTTATATATTTTAGCTTGTCAGCCCTTAGATGTGGTGGCTGCATTAGTTTTATTTTTCAGGCATTTGTTTCCTGTATTTCCACATAGTGATTCTGCATTAACTTGTGTAATGGCCACAGCAGTTGTAGGAAATTAGAGTTCTTTGGAAGACAAGTCCCCCCAAAAATAAGAAGAGGCTGTGTCATCCCACCAAGCAATGCTGACTTAAATGCATTGGATGGACTTGGCCTATAAAACTACTCAATATATAAGAAGGCTTTGTTTAATCTGATTGATATCCAAATTATGCCATGTTTGACATATCCACATGTCACTGGAGTGCACAGCAATGTGATTTAATATGTCCTACCGCCCAGCTACTGCAGCAAATCAACTAAATTTTAAGGCTTAGGCTACTTAGCGTATAGGCCTTTTCTGTCACCCGTAAAGCCAGGCCAAAATGCTCCCAATGTTTACATTCCAATGTCCTGACTTATTTTCAGGACACGGCATATGTTGGGCGCTTGCCCCCCACCAGCATCGCAGGAGTGAGCGCGCTTCCTGGTTTAAAAACAGCACTTGCACAGTGCATGTTCTCTCTCTCCCCCTAGTATGTCAGAAGCAGCTGAGTTCAGCGTTACTGGGATAGGGTTGGAGAGAGCACTCTGCGTGTGCGCGCCTATTGAACTAGGAAGTCAGCTCGCTTCTGCATTCTTACAAATAAGGCAAATAAATTGTATTGAATGCAGCAAGAACTTAAAGAAAACCAATGTTTGGTATTGTTGCCCGTGTAATGAAATCTGAGAACATAAAGATGAGCTAACAACCATGGGATGATTTTGAGTGTGTTCCAGGCGGAACTACATGAGACGCTTCCTCACTAATCAGGGAGATGCCTATCTTTGCAGTGATGCTTGTCCAAATGATAGTAAATCTTCTAAAATATGGATAACTGTAATACAACGTGAAATATAGTCCATAAATATGTCTGGAGAAAATGCTCACTAGCTTGATCCTCTAGATGAATGAACCACAAATAGATATCTGTAATAAAACTTAAACATACTTTTCTGGCTATTTAATGAACATTATTTGCGGGATGTTCTATCAGGGGATTATAAAGTTGAATATACTGGGTTTAGGATAAAATGCCATAGTAATTGAAAATAGTGATATAGCTATATTAGTAGATGTTTTATTATCTTCAATTTCAAAGAAGAAACAAAAACACAAATAGACTTGTTTTATGTGGTAATAATGACAGTATAAGCCGTTAGTGTACAGAAGTCATGTTCATAGAAGAGAACCCACAGAACAGGAACAGGAAACGCATCACAGGAAACAGCAGAGCAGGAGATGCCACAGAGATGAATCGTAGAGTTGCATATAAACTAAACATAACACTCATAACAAGACTGTGCCTTGCTCTAAAGCAGGTGGCATTATCACAAGGCTTGATGTAATGTCCTTATGCTGTACCACATGCACCTGGTAGTTAGGTGTTTTCAGTGTTCGTTTCTAAAGAACAGCCCCAATACTATCATACATTGTGTAAGCAAGAGTTCCTACTTGTTCTGCCAGTGTTTTTCCCCAATTGTGCTGTGTCTTTATCAAGCATATTATAATGGAAAGCTTTTTGCTTGAACAATGTAAAAAAGGTAGACCAAAACCCCATTCTCGGGCACATCATGTCTCCTGTCAAATGTCTGGATTACCATATTGCCAATGAAGGGGTATTTTGCACATACTGTACATGTATGTTACAGTTAGCAGTTAGTTTATTTATTGGGTCCTACATTAGCTTACATTAGCCCCGCACTTCAAGGAAACATATACTGAGAGAAATATATGGGATGCTGTTGCTGACCTAATTCTTAAATTAGGCAATTTTTGGCTTCAATACTTGGCCACTGACATGAAGCAAATATGCAGCAAGTGAAAATAAACCCCCTTATCAGCAAACTTCTACCACATCCATGACTGTGTACTAAACCCTGAGGATCAGCACAACAGCCAGGCTATCTAGCAGTTTTTAGACGATAAGAAGATAACAATAACACCCTGTATATTTATTTTACGTTTCCTTTTTGGAATCAGAGAAGCTGTGTCTTTAACTACATGATTGCTATTTTTAATCACTATAGCCCTTTCATCTGTTTACCCCTTATGGATTAGAGCAATTTTATATTTCTGCAATGGGGCTGTTTATTTAGCAATACCCTTGTCATTACTTAGGATAACAAAGTAATACATGTATTGTTTATTTCAGGAAAATAAAACTTTCTTCTGATGTTGTTGTGCACAAATTATTTTATTTTCTATACAATCTAAAAATATTTTGTTTTCTTTAACTCGCATTTATAATGACACTAACTTTACGTTTCTGGTACAAAGCATTGCAAATATATTTACAAATTAAATAAAGGCTTTTTTTTTGCATTCGCATTCTGATTTTTTCAGTCAATCTCTTATTATTAAAGGTACTAACAATGTAGAAAATAGAAGAAACAATATAAATAAAAACTTCATCTGTATCCCAGATGAATTACAAACTGAGTATGCAAAAACCTTGAAAATACAAATATACATCGGCAAATCAATAATTGGTATATAGCAACTCCCGTCAGACCCTTAAGGGGCAGTCTCCTGGAGACTAAGTAGGTTGGCTCAAATAACTCAAAGGAAAATCTGGGTTATGTCAAGCATATAATAGGGATGTTAAATAGAACAAATAAAAACAGGGGAGAGGAGCAGCCAGAGAAGATGGGAAAGAAAGGAAAAGAGAATAAGGAAAAGGTCCCAACGGTTCACTAAACATCAAAGGGAACACCCCCTAAACTGTACAGAATGAATAAATAACCACTCAGGAGCCAAGCATTTGTTTAAATTCTACAGAGTGCCTAAAAACCAACCAACCGAACCAGGTCTCCAAAACCTTGTCTGACCTGTTTTAGTCGAACGCCACCAGATCCTCCACAGTGTAAATGTAATTCATTATCAGAGCCCATGCCATGAGCTTCGGGGGATGGCTGGATTTCCAATGTCACGAAATGGCGCCTCTGGCTGCCAGCAAACAGTGGCGCAAAATTCACTTTTTAGGTTTGGAGAGGAAGCCAGGAATCATTGATAGGAGAGCCACCCTCGGGGAGGGGTGTAATTAAGTAATGCTTATTCAGTGATAACAGGCAAAGACCGAGGTCCAAAGCCCGGTGATAACAGGACAGCTCCACCATAAATGTAGAAAAGACCCCACCTCCCCAGGGCATCTCCAACAACTATCTGATTCAGAAAGATACATGCTGTGTAGGCCCTATGGTGTATAATACCAAAGGGACACAATCTTATAACTTTTTTCCTGCATATATGAGGAAATTAGACAGCTTTTGAGTCAGGACATAACACTTCCTCCAATCGTCCTCTGAGCAGGAAACACCCAGGAGATCTTCCCATTTTGATTCAAATGGAAGTCCTCCCCCCGCGCCATCCCCAGTAGCAGCCCATAGAGAGAGGAAACAGTATGAGAGGCAGGAGCAGAAGAGGACAGAAATGTTTCAAGAGGCGTAAGTGTCAAAGGTGTAGGAAGCAGGGGGTTCATACTTCGCAAGAAGTCTCGCAATTGTATGGAAAAGAACCAGTCCTTATTATAATAAATGAACACCCAAAACAAATAAAAACAGAATTGGTAAAATATTAATTGTTAAAAGAAATGGAAGCTAAAAAAAATTAGCAGAACGATAACAGCAAAGGAAAGAAAGGGAGGAAGGAGTTAATTAGGAACTGATTAGGATTGTGAAAGGGTTAATGAGGGGTTAAATAGCAACATAATTCATAACTTTTTTATTCATAAGCAGATCGAAGCTGATTCTTTTGATCTGCAGGTAAATTAAATAGTGTACATGCAAATTAGCAATAATCCTCTGAATCACGCTACTGAACAGTGTTTGCAAACACTGATCAGAAGGTTAGACGTGACAGCCAGCAATTTCCAGTAAAAGCAGTAGAGTGAGCAGCATTAAGGAGGAGGGAAAGCATGTGCTACATAGCCTGTGTACTTCAGTGATGTTTTGTGGGCATACATAGCAGGTCTAAGGTGCAAGACTGGTTAAAAAAAGTTTAGTTAACAATCTATGGGTCTATTTTCATTTTAAAGTAACCTTCTATTGTACCACTCCCAATGAGGGTTCTGGGTAAAATAACATTATCCTATAATCGAACATGTACTTACATTATATATCAAAGCAAATTTATATCACTTAATAACATGGTAGTTTTATTAAAATCCTAAAAATCAAAGCATTGCTTATCAGAAAAGAAACTGATTGACTGTGATAAAACAAACTGGATGTTAAACAACAACGTATAGCCACAGATTGGATGTTGGATGTTGAACAATAGAGTATTGTCACAGATTGAATAATGTTTTGCTCTTAGAGCAACCATTACAGAAAACATATGAGAACAATAAAAAATGATTGCTTTCATCACTTATTGCATGTGGGAATGATAAGCACAAATCTAAACTACATTTAAAGTAAATGGAATCAAATAAATTAGTTCCTACACATAAAGTGCATGTAGGACAAGGATTTTCATTATTACAATTCTGTGATCGCAAATGCTGAATGTTTTTCTAGGTAATTGCGTAAAAAGAGATCAGCTTGATGCAGATAGTCTTGTCAATATGTGTACATGGAAAAAAAAAAACGTAACTTCAATGTATAATTTGTAATTATATATGTACATGAGGGCAACAACATTTGTGCCTTACATAGACTAAGTTCACCTTTTGCATAAAATGGCCCATAAAGTGAAGGGGTCCTAGGTTGAAATCCACTGTGCAGTTTTTCAAAATATTGTTTAATGTAATTGCCATGCCTGTAAGCCTTTTCTGGCACCTATGAAGCCTAGCGGAAATACTCCCACACTATTTTAATTTCCACATCCTGGCTTTATTCCAGGACATGACAGATGTTGGGTGCTAACCCTTGCAACAGAGGAGTGAGCGCACTTCCGTGTTCAAAAGCCACACATGCGCAGTGCACTTTCTCTTACGCACTTCCGTGTTCAAAAGCCACGCATGCACAGTGCACTTTCTCTTACCCTATCCATGCAATGTTGAGCTCAGTCGCTGCTGTGATATGGGGTCACGGAAGCACTCTCCCTCCTGTGATGTTAAGGGTAAGCACCCAACATCTAGTGTGTCCTGGAAACTAGCCAGGACACAGCAAAAGGCCCCAAAAAGGCCTACAAGTATGGCAATTGCATTAAACAATATTCTGAAAAACTGCACAGTGGATTTCAACCTACTGGAGCCCCTTGTCTGCATGGGCCATTTGATGCAAATGGTGAACTTAGTCTTTAAAGCACTAGGATAAAACCTTTACATCAACTCAATGTAGTTCAGACTAGGAGAGGAAGGGCAGTGCTAGTTCATAATTTGGCTCTTTCCCTAAAAATCTATTATTTGGTGAAAACTAAACCCGCACCTCCAGGTTAATTATATACAATGAAAATATTTAGCAAACTTAATTTATTTTTGTAAATTCTTACCTTGTTCTGTACACATTTTACCGGTTCACTAACTTCCTCATTTGAGGCTAAAATTGTTGAGAACACAAATCTTCAAATCTCGATTTCTCTGCTTGGTCCAGCCAGGGGGTAAGTGGTTTTACTCTTCTCGGAAGGCTAGCAAGATTATTGTTGTCTGTTGTGTGCTTCATAACATCTGCATGGAATGGCACAACCTCTGGCAAGTGACTGCGGACAGGTAGCCGGAGCTGCTCCATCAGCTTCCCCAACAGAGCAGAGCACAGTCTGGACACCTGGTGAGCAGCTAAATGCCAACTACTTAACACATATGCAGTGTTTGTAAGCATTTCATGTTATAATTTGACCTAACACGCAAATCTTTTGCCAGCAATGTTGAAGCCACTTTATGTATTTGACTTGTGTGACTACCAAAAAGTCTCTCTCACATGCTCTTGTTCTCTTTCTTTCTCTTTCTTTCTCTTTCTTTCTCTCTTTCTCTCTCTCTTTCTTTCTCGTTCTTTCTCCCTTTCTTTCTCTCTTTCTCTCTCTCACCCTCTTGTCCTCACTCTCTCTCTCTTTTTCAATATGATTCAAACAATGTTTTTTTGTTGCAGAATCAATTACATTTTAGCATTGCCAAACAAATTGAGGCAATATTATGGATTGGACTAGTGGAAGAGGGGAGGGAATAACTTGAAGGGCATCGCTAAGAAGTAAAGGGTAATGGAGGGAATAGGAGATGATTCCAGGACAGTTATCAGGTTAAGGTAAAATATAAATGAGGAGAAGGGGTGTTATTTTCATATGAAA
>NW_017307844.1:260682-347340 GCF_000935625.1 Nanorana parkeri
AATGGTGGAGCAACAATGGGTTTAAAATACTGAATGACTTCTTTAGCAATTCTAATGTCCCCACCTGGTCATACCTTAAAGAACATAAACAGATCCCTGATGCAGAACTATTCCGTTACTTCCAAATAAGACACTGGGTATCCTCTCTGCAAGACCGGAGAACTCCACACAGGTCACTTACCTGCTTTGAGCATATATGCCTGCACTCGCCAGATGGGCCCAAACAGGTGTCAATCTTGTACTCCAAACTCAACTCTCTGACACGCATTAATCAACACTCCTATCCTGCTAAATGGGCCTCTGATCTCAATATAGATTGGACGGAGGAGGATTGGGGCAGGGCCTGGAGAAACATTTCCCGATGCTCTCTTAGTGTCACCAATATAGAAGTGGCATATAAGGTGATGTTTCGCTGGTACCTGGTCCCTACTCGTTTGGCCAAAATATTCCCTACCTCATCCGCTGCCTGCTTCCGTGGGTGCACCCTACCTGGTGACATGCTCCATGTTTGGTGGACCTGTCCGTTCGCCTCCCGCTTCTGGACTAAAATTTATCGTCTACTATCCCGCTTATTTAACACCTGTATTACTAAGAATCCTGTACAGGCCCTATTACACGCCACAATACCTGGTTTAACTACACCCCAAGGCTCCTTAGCACATCAGATCTTTCTAGCGGCCAAATTAACTCTAGCAGGTAACTGGAAAAAGCAAATCATCCCATATCGCGAATTTACCCTTAGGTTAGACAACATCATGACAAACGAGAGATTATCCAGTGTCCTAACAGATACGCACGCTAAATGTTTGAAGATTTGGGAGCCTTGGGTGTTACACCAACATCCTGACTTGGATGTGGAGACCCTTAGACATCTATAGGTGGATTATTGTGGGACAGGTGGATGCCCCCATAACGGAGATAGGCAGCGGAACCATTAAACCGACTTCGCAATGCAACCAACAATACACCAAACCGATGGACTCACTACCCACCCCACCCTTCCTCCCCCCTTTCTTTTATTCCTCTCTCCTTCAAAATATTCTTGTTTCCATACTCTTTACTTGCGTTAGATAACCATGTAGCATGTATGATCATTTTGTACCTTCTTTTTTATGTACCTAACCTGCCTATGTGAAAACCATATCTACTGAAACCTATGTGTACTGTCTACGCTATTTACGGAAATTTAATAAAAAACTTTTGTTACCAAAAAATAAGATCAAGCTCAATAAGATCGAGGGTCTGGATATGTTCTCATGTAATCATCCTTGAAGTTACATAATTGTTTAATTGAGAACTATGGCCTAACTTTTTTTGCCATAGTTCTCTTCAGCCGTGCTGCAGTCAGGACAGATCCTGATAATACTGTTGAGATCTACCCCGCTGGTGGATTGACAGCTGTCTCTGCCCACTCCATCCACGTCCGTTCCTCCAGTCAGCGCTGGAGAAACAGGGAGGGGGTAATACCTGTGGAGTTCATTTAACTAAGTGGCCCTGTGTGACTTTAGAGTAGGGAAGGGAGCTGAAGGGCTCTGAGGAAGGTCACACTCCGCACACTGCCCTTCCGGGAATGAAAGCAACTTCTCCTTCTTCCCGTCTTGGTGTCTGATGTAATGTGTCATGTTACATGACAAGGAGAGACAGGAAAAAGGGCAGTCTGCCTTCACTACCCAGTGTATGCCCATACTGAGAAGGAGGTTTGTTCTCAGGGGGCACCCCATCTCCCTGCTCTGTTTCACCTAAAGTAGTCTTCTATTGGAGGGAGGAGAGAGCAAAATCTTCCCTCCAGCAGCTATTGTGGCCCCTGCTCTGCCTAACAGGAGTGACACTGCTGTCACTCCTGTCCATCAGGCTGCTGGAGAAAGAAACATCTGCGAGTTCCCAGCGCAAACCCCGTCTACACAAAAACACTCTCCCTTATGCAGATGCCGAGGGCCGTAGCTAATATGAGGCGAGTGAGTCACTTACCTCAGGTGCAGCAGAGAGGGAGCGCAGCCAGGGCACGCCCCCTCGCCTCTGTTGCCATGGTGAGCACAGGGCGCCATGGCAACAGGGATGCCAGGCGGCCAACACATCCGTGGCTTAGCAGGTAGAAGAGGGGCGACACAGGCTTCGGCTTCTCCTCGGATCCCTGCTGCTCTCGCCGCCTGTACGGGCAAAGGCAGCGGGTATCCGCTGAGAAATGGAGCGATGCGGCGGAGGAGGGAGCTTTCATCTAGGATGGCCGAGTGGTGAGGAGAGAGCCGCTCAGTCAGGCTCTCTCTCTCCTCACCGCTCGGCCATCCTGAAGTGACAGTGCTCCCTCCTCTGCCCCCCCACTTCAGTGCTCCTTCCTCAACCAACCCCCCCGCTGGCTTCAGCACTCAGGATGGCAGAGCGGAGGATCGGTAAATATCGGTCATATTTACCAATCCTCTTTGTGCAGAGCAAACACTGGAGTGATCAGCTGATAACTCCAGTGTTTGTAAAAACCTGAGGACTCAAAGTACTATGTGTCTCCAGTTATGAATAAACAGGAAGTGCTTTACATCACTTCCTGTTCAATCATGAGTTTCTCAATGGGTGGAAGCACTCACTATTAGGGTTGCACAGATACCAAGTACAGTACTCGGTACAAGTACGAGTACATGTACCGATACTTTTGAGCTCCAAGACTACACTAGAGAAAAATTCAAAAGTTAGGAGGCAGCTGTGATTTGTAAGGAGCACACGGAGCTCCTGGGATTTGTACATCTCTGTTTTAATGTACGATTTTGTTTTTATAAATATAAATAAAGGGATGCACAGATACCAGTTTTGCAAGTACGAGTACTGGTACTTGCCGAGTACTTACAAGTACGAGTACTGATACAATTTTGTTTATTGTCATGTGACAGTTTTTCTAAAACAATACAGACTAATGATTTCAGGACAGGGGTGGAGGGCCAGAGCCAGGTCCTAGCTGCAACGGCTGCAACCCTGGTAGTTCTCATGAAAATGTCAAATATCTGCACTGGTACTCGAAAAGTATCTGTGCATCCCTACTCACTATAGAGGCTTCTAACCATTCATAACTGAATGATAGTAAGTATGTTACTATCACCAGTTATGAATGGGAAGCCTCTGTACTGAGTGCTCACTATTCATTTAGAACAGGTGCTGCAGAAAAAGAGACTGAAGACTCTGTGTCATCAATCTCTTTTTCTATTTAAAAAGGGAATGCCAGGGGACCCCTAATATTTCCCAGAAGCCTTCCAACAGTAACAAAAATAACAATAAAAATAATAATAAAAAATAAATTAAACTCCCCCACGCACACACACTCACACACATATTACTAGACATGTGCAAAGACTACAAATTTGTTTCGGACGAAATGAACGGAAACAAAAAATCTTTTTATTAGTTTTGTCAAACAAAACACATTTTTATGCTATTTTGGATTTGGCCACCAGCACATTCTGTGCATGCAAGCTGCCATCCTGGAGGCGGAGCACATGACATCACATGACGCCACGCGCTATCACACGTCTGTTGGGGGGCACATTTTTTTGCTCTTGCCTCAGGCGCAAAAGGAGCTAGCTATTGCTCTGCAGCTGCCCCTCCTGCCCACACCCTCTTATGCTGGCCCTAGAAGTACCACAATATAACATACAAATTTTGCAGCTAAAATGAATTGCATTTATATGTATATTCAAAAAGAATACATTTACCAACAGTTGAGAGTTGTAACTGTTTGAATAATTTTATTATAAAATGTTAAGCGGGGGGGGGGGCATTTAATTTTTCATTTTTTAGCGATATTTCTTAACCATAAATTTGTGAAAAAGTAAATTGGCTGATATCACCTCTAAATGTTCATGTTTTAAAGGGAGATCTACTAATGCAAATGATTTCAATAGTCTGCCCATTTCACCAGAGGTCAAAAACCTCCTGGCTGAATCAGTGGTGCAAATGGAAGAGTGCGGTATATGGAGTTACATTGAGAACAGCGATATTGAAAGAAAGCAGAGTTGTCCACTGCAGATGCTCTCAGCAGAAATGTGATCAAAGACATGTTCATGTCCAGACTGATCAAATAATATCAAGCATGAGTAGCTGACAATTTGTGCGCGGCACAGGAAATATAAAGCGCAAGAATAATATAATAGCACTGTTTTACAAATACACTAAGCTGTAATCTTTGACAGAATCTTCTTGCTTCACTTTTTTGACATTCATTAAACTTGTCTGTTGTATATTTGCAAAAATATTTTAATGACAGATGACACAGTTAATATAATGTCACTAAGATGCAATATTTAGCACACTGTGGGATATGGCAGAAAACAATCTGAAAGATAAGTGAAAGTAATCAGTGAATGGGATTATAGCATTCTGTTTGGCATTATGAATGTCTATAATTATTATTCAAGCAACAGTTCATGAGAATGGTTATTTCGAGCGAATAATGTGCTTGTATTGATGAACTAAGACTGATGGTTTACTCTAGGGTTCTGGTCTCAATTCAGATTTGACATGGTTTACATCCACAACATGTTGTATGCATATATGAAACTACATTGTTTTATGAGTCTCATAAAGATACTTATAGCAACTTTATGCTTGGTTGGCAGAAGAAAATATTTAATAATAAGGATTATTCCAGTTATTGGAGCTTGTTAAATAGATATGTCATTGGCCTGTTAAATATCACAAGCAGTTCACTCTTCAGCTGCACATTTGAAGACATTGAATCCATTAATATGTATATAAATTAAAACAGTAATTATTTTTGGAAGACTTCTCAGTTCAACAAAAAAGCATTTTTTTATATTTACAGTCAGCATGTATTGTGTCCAACCAAGAGGTAGTAGGAATACCATTTTTTTTCACCTGCCCCATAAGTTTGTTGTGGCCATGGCATGTTTTGGTGCTGCTATAGAATAATAAATAGGATTGAGCTTAGTGGTAAGTGGGCTTGGCTTCACACGCGCCCAATTCAGCACAGAATCTCAGAAGTGAGTACACCCCTCACATGTTTGTAAATATTTTATTATATCATTTCATGTGACGACACTGAAGAAATTACACTTTGTTACAATGTAAAGTAGTGACTGTACAGCTTGTATATCAGTGTACATTTGCTGTCCCCTCAAAATAACTCAACACACAGCCATTAATGTCTAAACCTCTGGCAACAAAGTGAGTACACCCCTAAGTGAATCTTTCCCCCGAAAACATTTTGGCCAGTCATACATTTCATGGCATAAGACATACAATGTTGTTGTCTGTGAAACCCAGGAAAGTAACTCCAATTCATGGGGCCCCATAGCAAAATTTAAATGGGCCCCCCCCCAGTGACCTTTCCCTGTTACATCTGGAAGTGTCATGTGGGATAATAGTGTAATTGATCATAGCATTAATTATGTTTTACCAAGGACAGGCAGCAGAAGACATATTAACATAGTTAATACATTACTAGAGACCAGTGCTGTGGGTAGGACTTGCCAGAAAAGAGCAACAGTACCGGGAATTTACTTTTAACCTTAAAGTGTATTTCCTTTTTCGCAGGGAAATTTCTACAAGCTTCTACTTCTTTTGTAATGTTAGGCACGGTTGTAAGTTAGTTTGATGGTTCTTTTTATTGTATTTCATCACTGCCTGTCCTAACAAAGGGTGAAAGGATTACAACCCTGGCTTCTGCATTGTAAGTTAATGAAAGAAACACAATGCACAAATTTCAGTTCTAGGTCTTTCTATAAGGACAGATCACTTTGAAGTTGCTCAGAAAAATAACTTAGATTCGCCCATGTTGCCTGCTACAACACAACATCTAAAATGTAAGACATTTTTTATTTTTTAAAGATTTTTCATTATGCTGTGTGAATGGGAACACATAACAAAAATATAGAGGGGTTTTCCCAAATTTAACCGCAAAAGTGGAAATACACTTTAATTTTGCAGCTAGCTACTCAGTAGTTTACCAGCATTTTTCAGCATCACCTGATCTTTGTTGGAGTACAAAATCTTAAGGCTTTGGTGCAACTTGTGTGTGTTGTAAAGTAGCCACCGCTCCAAGCTCACTCCGTTGATGGACTACAATGTCAATCCAGATTAGTAAACTAAGCGTGAGATTGTAGTCCATCACAGGAGTGAGCTTGGAGCCGTGGCTACTTTACAACACATACAGGGACCGTGGGGAACAAAAGTAGCCTCCCTCCAGAAGGAAGGACAGTGTTGGCACCAATTCAGAGATGATTTGAGGATCTACAGATGAGTGATGCACAAATAAGGTACAGTATTGTTAAAAGTTAAAGTTTAGTGTCACTTTACCTACACCTGCTGGCCCCCTAATGTGTCCACTCTTGTATTAGAAGTCAATGGTGAGATACAGGGGTTGATTTACATAAGGCAAATAGGCTGCTCACTTTGCAAGGGAATTTGCCCTCAGCTTAAGGAATATGGTGAAAATTCACTTTGCAAAGAATGCCCAATTAAGTGCAAAGAAAATAAAAAAGAAACAGTATTTTTTTTTGCCTCCTAACTTTTGAATTTTTCTCTAGTGTAGTCTGGGAGCTGGAAAAGTATCTGTACATGTACTTGTACCGAGTACTGTACTTGGTATCGGTGCATCCCTAATAAAAATGATCCTAGAACTGAATCCTAGCCATTGTCCCATACACTGGGAGTTCTCCAGTGGTCAATAAGGGTGCTGCCATTGGTGAGGGGAATAGGGCTTAACTCTGGGAATGGATTTGGTCCTGAGGTTGAGGGAGTTGAATTTGGTATAACCTTGGTGTCACAGACCTACTCGGGCCGGAGCTCCGTGGCCACGGCGCGCCGTCCATGACATCACGCCCGACTCCTCCGACTGGCCGCGGCGCCTGCTCAAGAACACAGGTGTGCCACTAACAGGTGAGCCACTCACTCTGCGTTCTATCGTTGTGGAACGTCGAGCGAGCGGCTCTTTCAGAGACACAGCTTCCTGCTGAGACAGTTAGAGAGAGTGGCGCTGAGACTGCTACCCAAGGACACAGCACCAGTTCCAGCCACAGAGGCTCCCCTCTGCCATCCCAAAGACCGGGCTAGACCTGCTCCTTGTCCACACACAGGAACCACAAGTACTAGGATATCTACAAATCCCCCACATTGCATAAATACCCTGAGTACCATATCACTTGGCCACAACCAACACATATTATCAATCATAGGACGGGGTTCATGATGTGGAACGGTTCCCCATCCCACTGAGTGTATTGGGGTTCCACCAGACTGATCCAACCCCTTACTCCTTGATCACCCTCTCCGCAGCTGAGACCCAGGAATAACTTGTATACTGCTGGATTGTGACACTTGGTGACAAAGTGAAACCAGGATAAGGGGGCAAACAGAAGAAGCTTATGCGAGAATTTTTTTATTTACTTTAAGTGATATTTAATATATCTGTTAGATATTGTGGGATCCATTTCCGAAATTCGGTAGCGTTCGCACGAACGTTCGTTTCGTTTTCTGTTCGTATTCGTTTTTTATTTGTTTCTTATTCGTTTCGTTCGTTGGAGCAAAGTGACATTAGAGAAGGAGAAAAATATTTTTTCCCCCTCAAATGTCACTTTTGCTGCAAACGAACGAAACGAATAAGAAACGAATAAGAAACGAACGTTCGTGCGAACGCTACCGAATTTCGTCCGAATCCGAATTGACTTTCACACCCGAATCCCGAAAAACGAAATAACACAAATCCGAATTTAAAACGAAACGAAACAAATTTTTTGTCAGTGCACATGTCTAATACTCAGCCACTTACCTGGAACAAGTATAGAGAAAAGAATTGTGATATTAATTTACAGTATGCTTGATCCAGGTCTGTTTTTTAAAAATACTAAAGACAGGCAACCAGCATTTTTTAGAAGGAGGCCAGCCATAGCAGCCGCTTACTTTTATCAGCTATACTTTAATGATGAATAGCTTGGATTGCCTAGGTTTATGGCAGGTTTATATTAAAAATACATTATTTTCCCTTAATTAGAAACCTATTTTATTGGGTCGATGAGACATCTCAACGAATAATAGTATCTCTGAAAAAATGCGGGGTGTAATTCCAACACAGCTTCCTTTCTCCTGTGTCACTCCAATCTTCCTCTAAGGAGGTGTCACACCATGCTCTTGTTTAAACATCTAAGGTCAGAATAAATAAAGAAAGAGAGCTTCTTCCTGATGTCTGACTCATTCATTCACTCCAGCATTCAGGATGCCAAGCCCCGGCTTCAAACTAGTAAAGAAAATATGTGAACCATTCAGTACTTTGTGTGGTGCACAAGGTTTGTGAGAGCTGCTCCCAGTCCTATATTTACATTTGGAAAACATTTTTGTTATGATTGAAGTGTTCCAGATGAATGATTGCTAGGGCTATTTACAGTTTTAGAAATGTAGATTTTTACTAAAATGACTAAAACATTTTCAAAGTGTCATTTCCTTTTGGAAATAGTATGATTCATTTTACTGATTTTAAATAAGTAAATGGCAGCTGAAACTAGAATCATATGTGAAAAAAAGTCCCTTTGAGAATTTGGCCTTGACTCATAGATTCATATATACACCTTGATATGGCTGTGGACATGTTTCTGGTGCTATGGCTTGGCAGCATTGTCCTAGGTCAGACCGCTTCACTGTGTGCATCTTTTCCCTTTTGGGGGACCAGCACAACTATCCCTCAATAGAGTCCTCCATTGGATCATCTGTTCTAAGCTTTCAAGTACCCATTCGCTGGGAAAACTGGTTCCCCAAGTGTCCCTCACCACATCTACCCCAGGGCAGTCAGTCCTCCAGTAGGATAATGTACCCAATGATTTTAATTAGCAATACATTAGGAATTAGAAGGGGGTTCAATGATAACATAAATATATAAAACCACTGTCCACTGCATTTATAAAAGTTACTTAAATCTAAGGTGAAATATATATTCTCTGCCCAGCTGTTTGTTTGCTGGAGTTGGAAGCCCTGATATGGCAATTTGCTTTAGTAAGGAATGTGGTATATGTACTTTTACTCTGCCATACTATTGCTTTGTGGCTGCATGCTTATGAATATGTGAATGAATGTTATCTCTGTCATGGGGATTATAATTTACTGTTCTGAAAGCAGATTTTGGGAATGCATGAGACGTTACCAATCCGTTGTCTTGCTACAAGCTTTATGTGGTCTTGCTGGCCATATACAAAAAGTTTGGATAATCATGCATAGTCTCTATCTCTACTCTTGTAGAAGGATCTAATTGCATGTGGACAGCAACTCTGGGAAATTAACACAACTGTGCTCTGAGAAGGAGCTATACCCATGCAATTTATCTGTGTTAGGAGGTGGATTGTTATTTATTATACGGACGCCCATGCACTTTATTATTGTTATTATATTGCTGTAGCAGGCAGAGCAGCTTGTTTGTGGTATAATGGCCAGTGTTCTGCACAATGGTGCCTCCTTTCCGGCCAGAGGATCCCAGGTTGCTTAGAGCCGGGTGGGGAGATGTGTGAGGGCCATACACATCTCCCAGCCCGGCTCTTAATAACCTGGGACACTCTGGCCTGCATCCGGTCTGCAGAGGGCGGCATCACTGTCGTGCACCACCACAACCCCCCTACCGCTTTTCCTTGGTGGCAAAAAGTCAAGTTTAGGGACACAAGTGGATGGAGGATGAACTTAAACCTGCCATTCACTCCTAACCACAAATAAAAACCTCAGGCACCTTCCCATAGAGTGGTATAAAAATAATTTAGACATACTGCTGCCTCAACTTCTTGAAGCCTATCAACAAGTGTTCTCATAGTGTAGATTGTAACCAGGGTAGTTGCGCTAGGATATATTTACAGAAATTAACCAGCTGCTGCAATATCTATCAACGTGATCAAGTGTAAGCCGGGGTGCTGCGCTTGGTTGTGTGTGATCCACCTTTTTAATTGGTCTTTAAGTTGTGTGAAATGTGAAAATATCACAAACTAAATACAGTGCCACTGATCAAATCCTAAAAATTTTTCTAATTTTTGATTGCCAGATGGAATAATCCACCCGTTTACACATTTTTCAACCAGATTTTATTTATTTATTATTCACAATATAACTTGTTTCCACACAATATTTTATTTATTTACATATGCTAGGTCACACTACCAAAATCCATGACAGAAGCACTGATCATTGTGTTTCCTAAACCTGGTAATGATATAGAATTATGAGACTCATACTTACCTCATCTAAGTACTAGTAAACTGTAATACATAACATTTCTATTTTGGGGCATTCGGACACATACGAATTTGGAAATCCTGATGCATCCGAATGTCCAAATTTAACTAAATTCGTACGAATGAATATCCATTCGGAACAAAACAAAATGTACATGTCTACTGCACGCTATTGCTTAAAATGTATCATCATTTAGTATGCTTTTTTTTGCCAAAAAAACCCTCTCTGTGCAACTCTCTGATTTAGTGTCACTTTGTTACTGTGCCCTGAATTCCCTAACACCATCAAATACAATTTCTCTGACCAAGAAGTATGCACTTTGGATAGAGAAAACGGAAAATTGTATCATACTTACCAGTAATTTTCCTTTTCTGGTGCCTGTCCATGGCAGCATAAAAACGATAAGCTCCGCCCCTTATCCCTACCCACATGACCAGTAACAATCTATAAAAAAGAGAGAGAGAGACTCCCCCTACATTCTTGTAACTATGCGTCGACAAACAGGCACCAGGAAAGGAAAATGACTGGTAAGTATGATACAATTTCCCATTTTCCTGGTGCCTTTCATGGCAGCATACAAACGATAAATAACAAGCTGACAGGGTGGGCAAAAGCAACGCCAAAGAAGACACTCCATCCAGCAAAAGACGCCTGGGCAGACCGCCTCCCAGAGTCCACTGCTGGCAGGAGGCCTGGGGAAAGCCCATAATGCCCAATGCAATGGGTTCGATCTGAACCCTGGCCCGCGAAGCCCATGAGGTTGCCACAGCTCACGTTGAATGAGCCCACACCACATCCGGTGGCTGCCCACACAGCAGCCAAAAAGCACTCTTTTAGTCTGTATTCACCCGTTCGGTGGTCCCCTACCTTAAAGCGGAAGGTGGTTCTTGCAATCGTGGTGAACGCCTCATGCCGAAGGAAGGAATCGACTATCGGGCAGGGATCTGCAGGGAAGGAAGGCTGCACACATCAGCAGGACAAACTCCAGAAATATACGTGACAGCAAAAGACAGGAGCCAGGCCCATTATTATTATTATGTCCCCTCAGTGTCATTATTATTACTATTATGTCCCCCGTTGTCATTATTATTATGTCCCCTGGTGTCATTATTATTATGTCCCCTGGTGTCATTATTATTATTATGTCCCCTGGTGTCATTATTATTATTATGTCCCCTGGTGTCATTATTATTATTATTATTATGTCCCGTCCCCCCGTGTCATTATTATTACTCTTATGTCCCCCGGTGTCATTATTATTATTGGGTTGGGCTCCTGACAAACCTGCACCCAATTTTATCTTCTGCCCCATGTGCTCCAAGATGGAGGCTCTGATAGTTTAGAGTTAGGACTGCACTATAAGAGGTGCCTTGGCGCGGCTGTGCGGCTTTCACATTTTCTGCAGAAGACGTGTATCCAAACCTCTGTTTTTAACCTTAGTGTGAGACAAGTTTTTTTAAATGCTAGCTCGTGAGTGTGCCAGGAAAACTTTTTGCTATTTTACTGTTTAAAGCCCATTCCGTGTGCACCTTACTGTAAAGCTGGTGACGAATTGATGAGTGCGTTTGTCATCTGTTTTGCTTGATTATTATTATTATGTCCCCCAGTGTCATTATTATTATTATTATGTCCCCCAGTGTCATTATTATTATTATGTCCCCTGGTGTCATTATTATTATTATGGCCCCCAGTGTCATTATTATTAGGAAATGCGTGCAAGGCAAGTAATTGTTTGGAGACATGTATTACATCATACAGGAGTACAATACAGTCACTGCGGAAATGATGATGCGTTAAACGCATGGAAGGATTTGAGACATGTATTACATCACACAGCCAAACAATAAAGTCACTGAGGAAATGCGTGTAACGCAAGTAATGGTTTGGAGATCTGTATTACATCATGTAGGAGCACAGTCACAGTGGCAATGATGATGCGTAGAGCGCAGGTAAGGATATGAGACCTGTATTACTTCATACAGGAGTACAATACAGTCACTGTGGTAATGATGATGCGTAGAACGCAGGTAAGGATATGAGACCTGTATGCCATCATACAGAAGCACACTGTAGTCACTCACAGAGTAAAAGTCTTGAAAACATAATTAAATAGTAGTACTTGCGGTCAGCAGAGTCGTCCCAGATTAGTTGTAAGAGTACTTGTGCACACACTAAGCTGCAGGGAAGTCCGTTCAGAGCTGTATCTGGAGGCAAAGCATAGGGCAAGGAGGAAGCAGCTGCAAGTTCATTAAAGAGGAGTGGATGCTGCTGCAGTGTTGGTTGATCCAGAGAGCTCAGAGGAAGCTGTAACAAGGTTAAGTTGTAAGGATATTCTATGCAGCACTGAAAGAGAGCAGTGAGGCAAATTGCTTGTAGAAGTGGAAGCCAAGATGGAGATGACAAAAGAGGCATTATTATTATGTCCCCCCAGTGTCATTATTATTATGTCCTCTGGTGTCATTATTATTTTTTTATTATTATTATGTCCTCTGGTGTCATTATTATTATTATGTCCTCTGGTGTCATTATTATTATTACCTTCCGACCTCCCCCCTCCATGGCTGTAGTCTCATCCTCCTCCTGTCAATGGTGAGTTCACATGGCTGCTGGGTTGGGCTTCTAGCTGGGCTTCAGATGAAGTTCAACGTCGATAAACGCAATGTAATGCACTTTGGAGTTAAAAACAGGCAAATGGACCATACACTTATGGGTTTGCCACTAGGTAAATCGGAAACGCAGAAGGATTTGGGGGTCATTATAGACCGCAGATTGAAAAACAGCTCATGCCAGACTGCTGTAAACAAAGCAAGCAGAGTCCTGTCTTGCATTAAGAGGGGAATGTATTGCAAGGACAAGTCTGTAATTTTGCCACTTTACAGATCACTGGTCGGCCACATCTGGAGTATGCGGTCCAGTTTTGGTCACCAATACTAAGAAAAGATGTCCTTGAGCTGGAAAAAGTCCAGCGGAGGGCAACCAAACTCATTAAGGGGTTGGAGGACCTGAAGTATGAAACAAGGTTGTTAAAATTAAATATGTTCACTTTGGAAGTTAGGAGATTAAGGGGGGACATGATTTTCTTGTATAAACTGTTCAATGGCGACAGCAGCATTATTAAGAAACTATTTACGGTTAGCTCTGTAACAAAAACCAGAGGGCACCACCAGAAATTGGTAGAAAAAAAATTCCTACACACGGGGCGCAAGGGGTTCTTCATAGTTAGAGTGGTTAGGGTCTGGAACTCTCTGCCGCAGGAAGTAATTTCAGCGAAGAGTGTGGAATCATTCTGGACGAGTTCCTTGGAGACCGTAACATAAAGGGGTACAAGTACTCTTAAGAGCAAAATCACACATGGACTCATACACACATCTGCTCAAACATAAATGCACACACGCAATAGGTTGGACTTGATGGACCTGTGTCTTTATTCAACTTCAAATACTATGTAACTATGTAACTTTATGACCCAGAGGTAGGGACGACATGACTTGTCGCAGGTAGAGACGCGAGGACAAAAAAGAGAATGCAGGGGGAGGTGGGTAGGAATAAGGGGCGGAGCTAATAATTTGCATGCTGCCATGAAAGGCACCAGGAATGGACGGTTGCCGGGATTTAGACCAGAAGTCGGGCCCAGTAACAAAGAGAAATCATGTTAAGCACACAGAGAAGGTTTTTTTTTAGTCAACAAAGGCCATCCATTTTTTTGCCAACAAATGGCATGCATCTGTTATCTGCTATTAGGCAGGGCTTTTACATTTAACATTTAAAGAATGGCTGATGGGTGTGTTTTAACACAGGTATGTGCTGCCTTGTGTAAATGTGCCCTTGCTATTAAACAAAATGCGATATATTTGCTATTAAGCTGCTGATATAAAGGAAAAATTCTGGTAATCTTTATTACATCACCATGCATTTAAATGATATAATGTATAGCAATGCTTAAAAATATTTATTTTTATATCCAATATTTTGTATAGCACGGTTATACCATTAACTTGTTGGTTTGGGTTAATTATTTTGAACAAAGTGCAACATATTTCCTCTTTAGTAATAGAAGTTTCCACAAACTACTTAGACTACATTAGCAGGGAAAGTGGCCAGACATTGGAAAGCTTTACAGTGTCATTTTCTGTGGGAGAACGAAACCCACAGCACTGCTCCTCCCTGAGTTTCTCTAGCCATTAGTCATCATAGATTATTATAGAGCTGAATCACCGGTTGTAAGTTATTTAAGTGCTTTGGATGTTACTGTGACTCATACTAGAGTCATGTGCCCTGGATCATTTGTGAATGAAATAGTATGCAAACAGTGGACATTTTAAGGCATGAAACCAAAGGCTGCTGCTGTTTTCTGACACAGTGTGCCAGGTACTTCCATATTAGTAATGGAAGAAAAAATCTTAATGTGAGATCTAAAGAATTCAGAGGAAGTACAGAAACTCCCTGTGTCCTTTTCCAGATGTTTTCTTTTTTACTATACCTCATTGACAAATACGTCGACACAGTCTATCCTGTTTTTATAACTAAATCATGTATCATCCAGCACACACTTTCATTTTATATTCTGGCCTGTTAATAGGAAAAAAATGTCACAGCTAGGGTTGTCATGGAAAACGGAACAGTTTTGGGGGATCTATGCAATTCATAATGCTAGGCTGAAACCGTGGTGTAGATAATACATAGATAAACCAACATCTTTATATTTTCTTGTATAGTTTATGCAAACAATACAGAACATTATAAAACTGTAAGCGTCCGTTCACACAATAGTGGTGATCTTTGTTTTTCTGCACAGGAAAAACGCAGGTCGCTGCTAGGGCACATAGAAAACAATTGTTCCCTATGTGCCCTGTTCAAGCCACAACATGGGTTGACATGCTGCATTTTTCCACAGTGCACTGGATGCCACCGTATGCCATTGCACAGTAGCACAGCGCACTACCGATACTGAACGGAACTACTGAACTGTTTTATCTTCCCTGTAACTTTATTAAGCCATCTTTCTGATCCAGGCACTCTTAAATCCTTGATGGCTGCCAAGTGGCATAGTTTGGTTGCACCACAGCCATACACTGACTGTACACTGCTGTGCCTGGGCTGTTAGGCAGGTTATGGAGTATCTCAAAGTCCCCTAGGCTCACTGTTGCTGGCACAAACTGCTGAGTTCAGTGAATTCATCATCCTCTCACTGCAAACCCCAGATTTAGCTCACCCCACTCACTGAACCCCAAAGACTTACATCACCCCGCTCACTGAACACCTACAATTTACATCACTCCACTCACTGCACGCCACAAATTTAGCTCACCCCGCTCACTGAACACCTACATTTTACATCACCCCTCTCACCTCACACCCCCACAGTACATCTGGAGCACCCCCCACAGTCACTGTACAACCCTGACAGAGATGCCAACTTGGACTTACTCTACTGTTAAGTTGCCCATTGCACACATTCCTGCATATGTTCCTGGGCAAGATCTGGAGTAAAGGGGTGCAGCAGGTTGACTGGCATCAGCATACCGAAGAACATGTGTTGCCAGCACACCATGGATTATCAATAATCAGTACATTTGTTGAAGTGATCACATCACAAAAGGTGCAAGTGCAATGTTTCAGGGCCACACAAGACCTCTTTGTCATAAGCCTGGGAGAGAGGTCCTCCTTGGCCTTAAAATGTTGCACTTGCTCATAAACGTTTGGACTGTTGAATATGGATCCATGGTGTGCTGTCAACATATGTTCTTCCCAAACTGAGTGACAGACTTGTGAGCCCTCAGCTGTGGCTGCCAGTGGCATCACCAAGTGTAGCTGTACAACCAAACAAGAAGAGACCAAGCTTTTGAACCCAGGCATTGGTTTCTAAAACTGGTCTGTCTGACCTAAAACTGGTTGGGTGGCAACCTTAGTCACAGCCAGGTAGTCCAACAGCAAAATAGCAAACTTTTCTAGTACGCAACATATGGTGCAATATATGGTAAGATTGCTATAACTATGAACATTCCAGCACACTGTCACTCTGACCTGACTTAACCTGCTTAGACTGACTCTAGGGACAATCAGTTGCTATATTTATTTAGTGGTGTTCCTGCTTCCTGTACTTAAATCTGGGTGTTTCTGTTTTATACTATTACTTTGGGGAGTTGTTTTTTAATGACATCAAGATGCAGGTTGGTGACTCTGCAGGAAGCACTTTCTGAACCTTTACCACAGTACAAAAGGTAAGTCCTACATCACATAATGATGATGGACTCTTTTGTAGTTACATAACTTGAGAAAACTTTCTAGACCATGAATTCCAGGGAACAGACAATGCTAGTGTGCTAACTAAGGATGTGGAAAGGACCAGGGATATTAGAATGGTTGAAGCCACAATTTTGGGCATAGCAATGGGGCAATGTCTCTATTCCCAGCTTTTACTACCGTTGGAAATGCAACAGCATATACTGGCATGTACTGATTGTATTACTGACTGCAATATGTCTTCTGAGCAGTAGATGGCAGTGTAGTACAATGTTAGTCTCTATGCTTGCTTATCTATGATATATACAGGAAGTTCTCTCTATATACTGTATAATGCTGAATTCTGATGTAATGTCCTTCTAAGCAAGTACAATTTAAATCAGCATTCTCAAGATCTCAGTGCTTCATCTAAACACATAACCAAAAGGTTATGGGCCCAGGCACTAAACAGAAAACTGCAAGTCAACAAGAGCTACATCCAAGGTACTGAAAGATGGCAAGCTGTTCAGATGTGAAATTTGCAATTGCAAAGCTCTATAATACCAACTCTCTCTACTGTATATGCTGTATAATGCTGTATTCTGATGTAATGTCTTTCTAAGCAAGTAAAACTTAATTCAGCATTCCTCAAGATCTCAGTTCTTCTTTTAAACACATAATCAATAACTACGACTGAAAAATGTATATATCTTTTCTGTTTTACATGCCAAGGGATATGTAATTATGGCCAGTCATTCTTATATACACACTTTGACTACTTTCAGGGTCAATCTTATGTTCACCACATATGTTACAATATTATTGTACAATCTCCTTTAGATCTACCAAGAACTATGTATGCAATGGCCTCCCAGATTTTATACAGATTGACTGGATTGGTAAAATAGGTCCTCATAGTATATTGTTTTGGTCAATCTAAAGTTGATTGTACAAAGATGGTATGATCAGATTGTAACAATTACTGCAAGCTTTCCACTCTATCTCATCCAATAGAACCCATGTTGTATACATACTAAGTAGAGTTTGGCTTTAAAACAGATCTACTGCTGATTTGTATTTAGCGAGCTTCAAATGTTCAGAAATATGTGTGGCCTTAAATATGTGTTTGTCTTTCTCGTTGATGTGCATTATAAATATGCCTAAGAACTGATATAATGCTCTTAATATATTTTTTTATCAACAAATTTATCAGAGAAAACCCCTAAATACTGAATGTGATACATAAAGCCTACTTGGCGTAATCAGTGTCACCCTTTACTGTGGGCATGGTTTGTTTTACCATTTTAAGAAGAAAACCCTAGTTTATTCCCTTGCTGTAAAATAATAATGCAGATGTCAGTGATCTATTTTGCAGAACACACACATATTGAATTTATGGTTCAGATTATATCAAACAGATTAGAAAGAAACTTGCTAAAGCTTTTTATGTGGTTGATTAGTAGAAAGTGTATACATAAAAGTGTCACATTTTGACATTTGCCATGCATCATCACATCTGGTACTTTAATACTATTGTGTAAGTAAAACTGTATTTATTATTGGGCCAGAAGTATATAGTGCATTGAATGTTTTTCTATATGTTTTGGTCTTAACATTTAATCATTGATCGCTCAAGTTTAGTAAGTAAAGTTTGGTGTTGGAACCAAAAACATGCTGCTTTTTGGTAAAATGTATTAGCTGCTTTCAAAGGTGCGCATCTGTCAACTACCATCAAATCGTCCTGTTAACATGTTTTTTTCCTGTTAATGACATTCCCAGAAATATTCAGGTTTAACTGCCACATTTCACTTAGAAATGACAAAAAAAAGGTACTTTTCCCACAAGGCTTATAGAATAGGGGCACTTAGTTGGAACAATTGAAAGGCAGCTGGTGCTGTATAAAGTGGTGATAGAAAACCAGCAGCCACAGGGCCTTGTAAAGATTGCTAAGCGGAAAAAGGTGCTTAAAGAAAACAATTCAAAGCAAATAATTTTATACTGGACAAATCTTGGCACTGTAAGATCTAGGCAAAGTGACTAGAAGGATGTGGTGTTGGATACTTTTGGTACTGATAAGGTAAGTATCAATTTGGGTTAAGCATTAGGGTTAGGGTAAAGACTGCGTTAAGGCTTACATTTTAGTGTTAGGGTTTGATGGTTTAAGTTGGTAAGTTTTTGTTTAATATTTTACTATATTTTGCAAGATACAAACAGTACAACCCAATAATAAAAGAGAAAAAAGGGTCAAGCAATGGAAAAAAACAAGGTACAACCAGTACAACCCAATAATAAAAGAGAAAAAAGGGTCAAGCAATGGAAAAAAACAAGGTACAACCAGTACAACCCAATAATAAAAGAGAAAAAAGGGGCAAGCAATGGAAAAAAACAAGGTACATCAAGATAAAAACCAGTGTACAAATATTATAGAGATAGGTGGCCAATAAGGCACATATTGAGTAACAAGAGCCATAGACATAATGTGGGGAATCTATAAATGGAGCAGACAGAATCTGAAGCAGTTGCCCTTGGCAACCAATCAGCTTCTCTCTTCAGTTTGTTCAGTTAAGATTTGAAAATGAAATATAGAAGCTGATTGGTTGCCATGCACTGTTGCTCCAGATTTTGGCTGCCCCAGTATTGATTAATTCCTTGCAATGTTTCTCATATTTTAAGGAATCTCCAATGCTGGCTATTGTCACCTGTGAGCTGTCATAATAACTGGCAGTTTTCCACCCGACTCCTTTTGACAAGTTGATTGAAAAATTGCCTTTTG
Source organism: Nanorana parkeri (assembly GCF_000935625.1). Lineage (NCBI taxonomy): Eukaryota > Metazoa > Chordata > Amphibia > Anura > Dicroglossidae > Nanorana > Nanorana parkeri. Next base: position 279,875 of record NW_017307844.1, read on the forward strand.
TCAAGATGGATGGTGCTGACAGGGCCACCCACAGTTTGAATTTTGTCTAATTTTGCAGGAAACAAAATTGTATCAGTTTGTGACCAGCTTTAGTCATAATTAATGTGGCTCATTCACTAAAGGAGTAAAACCTGATGCGAAGCTGTGCTGACTTCTATAATTCAATCATGTCCAAACAAAATTAATTTGCAAAATTCTCCTTGCACGGGACTAGGTATTCTTTGCATAGTGAATTTGTACCATATTCACTAATAAAGTAAACAGGCTTTACTGTTTTAGTGAATCAGCCACAATGGGAAAAGTGAATAAAAAGTGTCTGAAACAAACTTTTTCCCAATTTTTGTCTCAACTGGAGTGCAGCTATGAAAAAAATGAAGGAAATAAGCTGATTGGTTGCCATGGGCACCCACCCCAGTTGAGATAGAACTTGTCTCAGACACGTTTTAATAATTTCCCTCCAATCACCTTTGATATTATATCAAGGATTATATCAAGGATATTGCGCTGCCACCAATATCCTTGATATATAAAGCACAACATCTCAATCTCAATCAGGATAACATTTCCTATGGGCTGTAATGAAGGCACTTCAACAAAATAACTGATTCTGCCAGTTTTAGAACCATTATGGCCCAGAGTGCACACTGTTGGTAACACCAACACATCTCCTCTTTTCCCTCCACGCATTCACAGGGTTATTCACAAAAGGGTGATGAGTTTGGAGAAGTGAACAATCTAGGACCTGCTAGCAATCCCCATATCCCTGTATATTATGTAAGTTGAGGATCCCATCTAACAGGTTCACTAAAGGGTGAAGAGTTTGGAGAAGGCAGGAAGAAGGGAATAATCTAGGACCACATAGCTGAACTGGAAAGTGAGATGAATTGGAGAATTTTTCCTAATCAGCTATTTTGGTTTAGATTGTTCACTTCTCCTGTCGTCTCCAAACTCTTCACCCTTTTGTGAATAGCCCTGTAAGTCTTTGCAACGCAATGCCTATTAAGTTTTTTGCAGAGGAACTCTCCTCCTAGTGTCATAGAAATACAACATATTACCTAACTGAACGTTCTAAGCAGCACCTCTTGAAATAGAAGCAGACAAGCAGGATCAGGTGATCTGATTTGATGGTACTTCCACAATTCATTGCAAGTTTGTAATGGCTGTACTAGGGGATTTTCTACTGAACTATGGCTGTGGTCTAATACCTGGTTAAGTGTTAATAGTTGGGTTATGTTAAAGTGATAAATACTCTTTAAGCCTCGGAAATGTACAAAAAATAGCAAAGAAAAATGCAAATGGAAAAGGCGAAGATGTGCAAAGCAGGAGGAGGTCACCTGGGGTGGACTGGGGTAAAGAACCTTAAAGGGAGAACAGGTTCTGGGTTCACCTCAAGCCTTTATAGGCAAACACACTTAATAAAATGAGCCATCACAGAGTAATGAAGGGATTAGGGAAAACATTGGGGAGTATTATAGCATCTCAGGCATATTTTATATCCATACATATTTCAATTCAAACTCGCTTTGCCTGGTAGGTGCCCAAACTGACAGCTTGGTTTTCCTGAGCTTTGCCTGTTTCTATGGTAAGTGGAGAAGAAAATGAGATGCTTATTTCAAGAGGCAACAATAGTGTTCTGTACTATGCAATTCATTTCCCCCTAAGAGCAGCCATTAAGCTGGTGCAGAAGTGTGCAGTCGTCTCATGTTTTTAGGTGGCTTAGAGTTAGAGTGAATGAGTGAGTTATTTTGTACCATTTAGAAGAAGAGGACAAGAAAAGTAGAAGGGTTGTCAGGTCGACAAGGGGATAAATGACTCATAGAGTACTCTGTATTTTATAATTTCTCTGTAAATCCCCACATGATTAAATAGCATTCTATTTCCGTGTCTTCTCACTATTCCCAACCTACTGTTTGGGAATTGTCTTGCCAGATATTCAACAATATACATTCCTCTAGGCCAGGGGAAAGCAAACTTCGGCCCTCCAGCTGCTGTGGAACTACAAATCCCCTTAGGCATTGACAGCCACAGGCATGACTCCCAGAGGCAGATGCATGATGGGATTTGTAGTTTCATCACAGCTGGAGAGCCAGAGTTTGCCTAACCCTGCTCTAGGCCGGCGTTTTTCAAAGAAATTTCAGTCACAGCACCATTTAAAAGTATGAAAAATGTCAAGCCACCCCAGTGCAAAATGTAAAACAAATGACGTGTGGCCTTTTCAAAATGTATACCAGACCCTTATCCCAGATAGGGATCTGGTATGGATTTTAAAGGGGGACCCCATGCAAAAATACACATCAGAGTCCCCCCTACAAATCAGGAGCCCCCTTCACATCAGCACTCCCCCCCTTTCACATCAAAGTTCTCCTTTACAATAGCAGTCCCCATTTACATTAAGAGCCCTCTTCTCATTAAAGCCCACTACTTTCACATCAGAAGCCTGCCTGCACTATAGAAAGGCATGATGCTGAGGCACCCCTGAGGAATCCAGAAGCCACCCCAGGGTGCCACAGCACACTGGTTGAGAAAGGCTGCTCTAGGCAAACAGTAATTGGGGGAAATATTTTCCAAAGGTACACAGTTTGTGTTTCTTAAACATGATTGGACACTAGCAAACAAAAACTGTAAGGACAGCCCTGTATAACCACTCCCAAAATGCCTTCAGTTTTTTTTTTTTTTTACTAGTGTCCTTAGGTGAACAGACATCTTGTCTCTGCTCTGCCATGGCATGGTAAACCACTATAGATATGCATGGCAATAGACTGCAATGCTCATCTACAGTGACTTTTCATGCCTTGCTGTAAAGCAGATCATGACGAGTGGATGCATGCAATGGTGTAAACAAGCTCTTACAGCTTCCCGTGTTATCTGCTTCCTAATTTGACAATGTAATGATTGTAATGATGTGGAGATTAATTGTCAAGTAAACAGAATGGAGAGTGGACCTGAGAAAATACTAAACTAAACCTGGAAATCACCAGGTTGTCACCTGCTTTGCTGTGTAATGTAATGTGTGCTGTGTAATATAATGTGTGAGTGCGTAAATCTGGCAGAACAACATTTCAAATCTCTTGGCAGGTAGATATTTCCTATATATTTCTGTTTTTTAAATTTGTATTTATCTATCTGCCTGGAGAGCAGCTCTATAGAGAGTCCAAGAAAAAGAAGACTCATTGTCTGGTTCCCCGAGTGGTTCCTCGAATAACTAATTTTTTGTGTGCTTTTGTGCAGCTTTGCAAGCTACCCAGACAGCATTTTCCCTCTGCCCACTAATATGGGCATTTAGGATTTAAACCTATTGTTATAATGTTTGCAGAGGTATCGAAGAAAATAGCATATTCCAAAAGAGAGATCATCAATGGCACCCTCTGTGTTTATCCCCAGGCAGGTTATTATATGTAGGAGACTACATGATAGAAGGTATTGACCTGTCTAGAACCCCTCCTCGTTTCCAGAGAAGCCACACCCTCTTGAATGCCAGAAGCTGGAATGGCCCCCCAAAAATCCTGGAATGCATGCAACTATGCCTTGATGTTGTCAGCAAGGTAATTTTAGACTGAGACCTTTTTTTTAAGCTCACACGCCGATTTGCACTATACTTAAAGTATCTCACAATGTCCTTAAAATGAGATGACCTTTACCTTTTTCCTTCCTCAGGAAAGTTTTCCACTTGAACATTGTGTAATGTATATATAATGAAACACAACCTAGCACACAGATCTGTACTTAACATTCCACTGGCCATAGTATAGACATTTATTTTTAAATGTAGGCTCCCAGCTGGGATTATCCCATGTGCTGTATCTGATCATACTATTTTAAGACAATTTATTCAGTATCCTTGAAATCTTGTAAGTGATCACAGATGTTACAGAAAGTCACTTCAGGTTGACTAAAAGTATTCTTAGTTCCTTCCATAAAAGCACAAAGTGCTAATAAATTATATTGTAAAATTAATGTCAACATCATTTTCTACAAGTAAACAAAACAGTAACATAATATGAATTACATTTTAAATGTATCCCTCTATAAACAGCAATGTCCGAAAGCAACAGTTAATGTTGGAAAAATTATTGGCCTTAACTTGAATTTCCACACTGCAGAGCTTTCAGTTTTTGGTGCTTCCATATTTTTTTCAAGGGCATAAAACATCTAAAAAGGTATGCACAGGCATTTAAGATGCATTTAAATGTTTTTGTCTTTTATTTCATGCATATACCAAGCATTCCCATTGACATGTAGTAAGGAAAAAAACTCAAACTGACCTTAATCGATCTTAAGAGCCATTGTACACTAGCCCTTACATTGTAGCTCTTCTAAATGCCTTAGTGAGTTTAAAGAAGAACTCCAGGCAAAACTTTTCTTAACCCTTGCAGTGGGGCTACCCCCACACTGCAAGAGCTAAGCACTTGTTTTTGTCTAGGTGCTGAAATAAAACAAGTTATACTTACCCGATTCTCTGAGCTGGCTGGCTGTTAGACCAGTCCCTCCATCTTCTGCGGGTGTTGCTTGATACATTGCTTTGAAGTCATCACTTTCCCAAATGAAGGGACCATGCGCAGTCCCTAAACATCGCTTTATCTTTCTGATATAATGATTAACCAATGACAATAAAGGAATGATAGTGTGCTGGTAACTTATTCTCCAGGTAGGTGCAGCTTACAGCCACCTATAGAAATCAATAACTGTATGTGACTGTAGGAGGGTCTGCACTAGCAGATGAACATACAACCCTAAACGCAGACTGTCTGCGTTCCATGTTAAACGTCTGTGTACATGTGCGTGTTTGCGCAAATACCATCTTACACCTACACCCATGTGCATGAGCCCAAAATCTTAAAAAAGGATAATCCCTAAATATTGTAGTACTCTGAGTTCTGCCTCTTCATGTTTGGACTAATACAGACACAACTATTGTTCTACCAAAATGTACCTATATATGCTTTGTTAATAAAGAGAACCTGCTGTTGATTAAAAGGATATTATTTTTATTTTCCTGTTAGAATAGTGATCAGCGCCAGTAAATAAATGCAAATAAGAGCTACTAGGCACTCAAGATAAATAAAAAATATCTAAAACATGTATGACAATCAGGTGCCGAGCGAAATAAATATATACAAATATATATATTTATTTCGCTCGGCACCTGATTGTCAATTATACATGTATTGTACATTGTTTTGTATGTGTTAGTATAAAACCTTTAACTAAATGAAGAATGTAAGAAAAATACATAAAAGAAAAATGAATGGATGCATTTCAATGCAATGCAAACATTTCTTGTAGTACTGCAGTAAAACATAGACGGCTTCGTTTTTCATACTCTTGGACATAGAAAACAATTCAGTAAAAACATAGCTTTTCTTTTTATTGCTACAACAGTTTAAAATGGGGCTTTAAATAAAAACAAATACCCATCCAGACAAGTCTCTAAGTTGCTAAGTACATTACTTCATTTGCAAGGTGATGCTCTGTGTTATAGCTTTAGCAGAGATGATTGTCTGTCCTGTGTGATCAGCACCAGAATCATTTTTTGGGTGGCTTCTCTCGGAAAAAGCTTTTAACAGTAATCATTTATATAGAGTTTTCATTTATTTTCAGAAAGGAGCTAAAACCTTCTGCTATCACTTTCCTAATGGGCTGAACAAGCTGGATAAGCTATAAATGGATCAGCAAAATATTTTTAGGATGCATTTCCCTCTTTTGCAGTAACAAGGGAAATTTCCTGTTTCCTTACTTTTGTCATAGACTAAAAACGGACAATTTGGTCCTGCAAGTTTATAAAAGCATAAGCTCAAGATGTTTAGCTTTTCCAGATCACCTTTATGATACTCCAAAATAAGACAATGAAAATTTAAAATGAAAGCATTCACCGTTTCACTGAAATGGAAGAGATTATCTCTAGCCATCAATTATAAAATACTCGCCTTGTAGTGAAATTTTACAGCTCAGCCGCTAAAATCATCTGTGTCTCCTTGGTATGTGCATCTGCACACGTTCTGTGTCATATTGCAAAGACTACATATGAATAGGATGATGGTCTCATAAAATAAAAAGTCCCAAACAACTCTCCCATGAGAATAATCTTTTAGCAAGTAAAATTCCAGGTGTTTTAAAGAAGAACTCTGGCCAGGAAGAACATTAGCCTTTCTTTTTTTAATAGAAAACTAAGATTAAACTCCATGTTGAGTGGCTCTAAAAAGAGCCAAAGACTGCAGGTCCCTTAAAGCTGAACAGGCAGGCAAAAAAGAATATAATTATAAAGGTGCTTCCTTACATTGTGCCAAATGCTGTCCTCCTACGTACAGTATGTTTTTCTGTTCTTTTCCCCTTTTCATAACATTCCCCTTATTCCTCTAGCTTGTTCCAGTTTGTGCAACTAGGTGCCTCTGTTTTCTTCTTTTGGAGAAATGGCTCCCAGTCACACTACCGCCTCTTGTAGATGTGCTTCCTTCTGTGTCACAACCTGCTTACAGCCCACCATCAAAATCCTGAGCACCACCATGAGAACTGGCCTCATGGACATCAGTGAATTTTCATGGTATCATTGGTAATGTAGTTCCCATTGCCTCCCAGGGGGATGTGATGAGTGTGGCCTACCCAGATCTTCACCCCTCTATCCGGACAAAGTAAAAATGAATGAAGGAGCCAATGATGTCACACACATTATACAACATGAATTACACAAAAGGTTAGTCATTAAAACAATACAAGTGGTTTTATTGTGGATGAGGAAAGGGAGCTTAGGGTGGTCAAAAGTGGTCAGGATCCTGAAGTTCAGCTTTAAAAGGAGCGTATAGTATTTCCCATGTTTTAGTTTGCAGGTTGCAGGTAGGATGGCTATTAACATTGTCACTGCTCATTCACAAGCCTTTAGCTTGTTGGTCAGAACCTGGCCACACCTATTACTGTCCACTGCTTTCTGCATTGACAGCTCTGCTTTCTGTAGCTGAATGTGAGCTGCAGTGTATAGGATAGCATATGAGACACAATTAATGGGGGATTTGGCTCAGGCAGGGAGATAAACAAAGTACTTGTTTACTTTATGAGGCTCATGCATTACATGGTAACTAGATTTACTTTCTTTTACTTTTAATTGTTAGATTTACTTGCTTAGATTTACATGCTATCATACAGGAGCCTTTTAATTGTACGTTAAGAGAAGAAGTCAGATTCTGTTTTCAGCATCAGATTCCTTTGCTGCCTATAGCTGTTAAAATGTAACAAGTATCACAGGCACAGGGTTTGCATACCAATGTGTTTACAGTGTGGTTTTATTGGCAATATTAGGCACAGATACTGTACACATTACCATTTGTCAGCATCCTTATAAGACATATCTATAATGACATTCATATGTGCAGTTTATATTAAATGCTGAGCACTTTTACAACATGTGCTGACACAGTGAATAACTTTGCACAGTGTAATAGATATATCATCCACATAAAGAAATGGTGATAAAATAATACTCCATATACATAAATGTGCCTGAAATAGCTCAATGTGCTTACATTTTGGATGTAGAAGGTTTTGTACACGTTTTAGATACAGTGGGTCCATTCACTTTTAGGATACAGGAGGTACATGCACTTTTTGGATGCAGAGGTCCATGCAATTTTTCAATGCAGAGGTCCATGCATTTTTGTGGATGCAAAGCTCCATACACTTTTAGATGAATTTTTTGTAATAGCTGACAAGTAGGTACACTGTGATACTGAGCTGGGGATAAGGGTACACAGAACTGTTCTAGGTACAGCATACCACTGAGCCAGGAAAGGTTTACAAAGTGATTTGCCAGGTACAGTTGAGTCAGGGCTGGAGGATATCGTTTTTTCAGGTACAGTGTAGTACAGTGTAGTACTGAGCCAGGTATAAGGACATAGAGAGATTTCCCATGTACAATGTACTACTTATCCAGGTATGTGGGAAATAGAAATTTTCCATGTCCAGTGTGCTGCTGAGCCAGCGATAGTGGACATAGATATTTCCATGCATACTATGAAGCTGAATGGAAAAACTATATGCAGAAAGGATTTTTTTGCACACGAGGGCACTTTTTTCCTGCAATATACGTTTAACAAATAAGTACACTTCTGCTAGTATTATATAAAGTTCTAAACATTTTACCCAAATATTTCCATTACTATTATTATGTACCATATACACACACAATTATTGTGTAAATTACTTTGTTTTAAAATGACTTTTCCATATTGAAGGCTGCAGATGTTCAGATGTGCATTATTACTTTTCAGCCATTGCAAAACCAGGAAATGCAGGAATAAGAACATAAGCAGCAATAAACTCAGTGTTGACAGAAAAATAAATATAGCACTTTTGCCTGGGTTAAATGTCAGATGTAAGGAAGTACAGAGCATCCCTATTTCCTATAGAATTGCTCATCCTTCCTCTGCAAAACCTGCATTAACACACTTTCCTTACAGTCTGGGAAACCATGTGGAAGTAGATGATGTTAACCACATTGCTGCTGGCTGGCTTGTCCCAGATGCCTGACTGAGATAGAGCCACACTATTTAAATTGGCAAATATAACGTTAAACTGATTCCCCACATATGGGATATATAGGTTATTTTCAGGTCACAGTTTTGTATCAGCATAAAGCTGAAACCAAATTCATGTATATTGTGCCACTTTTGTATCTCTGTTACATGTGTCAGAATGCTAGTTAGTGAGCAGTCATTTTGCATCAAAGTGTAAAACATGAGATATGCCACAGCATGTCACTTGTACTGTACACTACATTTGCCCAAAAAACGAAGGGGGTTATTCACTAAAAAGCTGAAGGATCCAGCCGTAGCTTTGGCTGATCCTTCAGCTCTCTTCGGCCGCCGGAGCCCTTCGGTTCAGTTGAACCAAAGGGCTGCTCTACGGGCTATTAACAATAGGCAGTACAGCGGCCAAGCGGCTCAGCCGAGCCGAAGGCATATGCTTCGGCTCAGTCGTGACAGCCGAAGCGGGGAGAACGGCATTGCACCGCACAGTTGTAATGACAGATCAGCGTCCCCTAATGACCTAGGGGCACTGATCTGTCATTAAACAATAACAACTGGGCGGGGCTGGCCGTGACGTCACAGCCGGCTCCGCCCAGTTGTTATTCATTGGCCGGGACCTGCTAAAAGACTCTAGTAGGTGGCGGCCAATAGGAAACAGTTGGGCGGAGCTAGCTGTCACCACTAGCTCTGCCCAATTGGGTTTTTTGTTTGTTTTTTTCTTTAAAATATCTTTATTTTTTTTAATTTTACTATTTGTTTACATTTCTTTTCACGTATTTTCTATTCTGCTCGGTACCTCAGAATAGATACCTCGACAGCATTCGGCTATTCACTCACTGTGAGAATAGAGGCAAACGGCAGTGAGTGAGCTGCCGGAGCTTCGTCTCAGCTGATCCAGATGTTGGCTCGGCTGAGTCGAAGTCCCTCTGCACTTTTGGCTCAGCCGAACATGCTCTGCATGTTCGGCTGACCGAAGGCAGCTGATGTACAGCTGATTTCAGCCGATGTATGGCTGAAATCAGCCGCACTGAGCTGGAGTGACTAGCCAAACGTCGCCCGGCTCTGTTCACTTCAGCTCGGTTAATCACTAGGCTGCCTTCGGCAGCTTTGTGAATGACCCTGTAAATGTATGCAGCATATCTGACTAACGTTTATCCTTAACCACTTTCCAAGGAGACTGAATGTAATCAAATTAATTAATTTATTTTACACTGTTTAGTCCTACAGCAGCTATAGTAAAAGAAGCTAGAGCAAGTCAGTCCACATTTCCTTTTACCCATTATTGACGACATTTCCTCAAAGTGGAAAGTCTAAACATTCTTGGTGTGCCCCAGTGGTCCAAGCTCTTTAATAGAAGAGGCTGTGGACAAAGAAACAAATTTGCTCCCAAGCTACCACACTCCTCACACCATCAAGAAGAATAAGCCACCTGAGAGACCTCATTTCTGTCTCCTGCACCAAAAGCATTCATGTAGTTACGTTGTAGGTGAGGTTAAATAAAGACACAGGTCCATCAGGTTCAACCTATATAGTGTGTGTATTTGTGTTTGCATATGCTGCTAGCAATCCCCATACCCCTGTATATTATGTAAGTTGAGAAGCCCATCTAACAGGTTCACTAAAGGGAGAAGAGTTTGGAGAAGGCAGGAAGAAGTGAACAATCTAGGACCACATAGCTGAACTGGACTTGTGCGATGGTTGTAAGGTAATTAAAATCTCGTACGATCTGCCCATCTTGGACAGGCAGATCGTACTTGCGATCATTGCAAGTCCTCCCCACTGAGGGGAGGGCTCCCGATGATTCCAATGCTGAGTGGGCAGTGTTGCGCTTGCGTACACCGGCCCGTTTGGCATTTGTCTTCAGAGCACGCCACTAACTCGCCGAAAATCTTACGATTTTCGGCAGGTTTTTAAGCGTGCTCGAAAGACAAAAGACGTGCGACCGTACAGTAGGAACAGTAGAAATGGTCTCACGTCTTCCATACACCTGCCGATTATAGTACGATCGCGGGATCACCCGCGCTTATCGTACCATACTCGGCAGGTGTATGAGCACCTTTACAATGCCTCCCCTTTGCTCAGTATCTGGTGCATGCTCTGCTTCTAGCCACCCCTGGACAATATTGGTGGCTAAATGAACTACAGGTAAAGGTGTGAACAGGAGATTGTGAAACACATGAGATTAAAGAAACACATTACCACGTTCTTTCATTGTTTATTGGCCACTACAGTTAAAAAGTGTGCGGTGAAATTAAAGCAGACAGCATGCTTCTTCCAATAATACATTCTAACATTAGGTTGTACTAATATAATTGCATTAAACCATAGCGTAGCTTCCACATAATGTGCCATCATATGGACGGCTAGATACAACCCTGGGTGAAAAGCAGTTTATATTATCATTTATATTTGTCTCATTCACTATTTTTCAGACTTTCTTATTCAGGAAATGGCATGCCCCAAAAAAATAAAATAAAAAATAATATGGCACATAAATGAACTGTCCATTTTTTTAAGATATGCACCCTTCAGCCCACACCTTTGGGAAAAGTCATCAGGGATCATATGTTCAGAAAATAGTCTTTCCTTATTACTGCCCTTGGCTGTTATATGGTAGTGCGGGGAAGCAACCATGTTTAAAGGGTTGTATAGCACTTACATATGTTTGACACACAGTAGGTTGTATGTTGTGTAGGCTGTATTTTCAATATTTGAAACTGATTATGCAGAGAACTTAGAGTAAACCTTTAACAATCCTGGGCAACTGAAACAGTATATGACCAAAAAATGCATAAACAGAGGTCACTTTCTGTGGAAAACGCTTCTCAAAACAATCAGTAAATTCAGAGATATAGGCAGCAGGAATTATATGCAAATCTCAATGTAAACGTCCAGCTTAGCCCCATCCCCTGAGCCTTCCAAAAAGTCCTTTAACCATTTTGCTGCTGGGACTTGCCTTCCATTTTCATCACAGATTGCAGACTATTTATGCTATTTATTTTGTACATTTCCACTACAAGACCTTTCAAACCATATTTTAAAGCTCAGGACTGGTAAAAATAAATGATGGTACTCTTGATTTTGTAAGTCACATGATAGTTTCACAAATATTTATCAAAACAAAATGTTCTATAAAAACTATCTAGAACTAAATAATTGTTATCACACTTCACTGAGAAATAAAATACCTTTGTTTAAATGTGCCTTTTTGTAAAATGATGAAAATCAAAATTATACAAACCTGTCCTAAAACCCTTAAAGTGACATTAAACCCTCATATTTTTTAACATAAAACAATACTGTATTGTGTGCCTTACTGTAATCCATGGTTGTTTCCCTTCTCTTTGCTGCTCTTCCTTTTAAATCTGTATCTGTTCTCATGCTCTGCAGAACTTCTGTTTTGCAGCAGGCTGCCTTGTCTCCGGGATGGATACACGGTGTCTGTGTATAGATTTGTATAGGCTTGAAACCTGAGCCAGCACTACAGGAAGAGGCCCTGAGCTGAAAAGGGAAGTTCTCCCCAAGCATGAGAAGACATGAGGATTTAAAAGGAAGAGCAGCAAAGAGAAGGGAAACAACCATGGATTACAGTAAGGCACACATTACAGTATTGGTTTATGTTAAAAATTCTGAGGGTTTAATGTCACTTTAAGGCTGGCTTCACAGATGTGTTGTGGTCACATGTTACCAGAAATGATGGGGCCCCATACAGTCTATTAATAGCTCCCCCCAAATGCTCATGTGTAAAGTTCCACTTTGAGTAGGTGAGCAAAATTGTGACCAGAAAGCTGTGGTCACTATTTGCATTATGGTTTTGGGGTCCTGGTTAGGGTTGTCACCTGGCATGCGCTCTTCTCTTCACAAAGACATGGTATGCTGAGCTATCCAAAAGCTAATATACACTATATTGCCAAAAGTATTGGGACACCCCTCCAAATCATTGGATTCAGGTGTTCTGTGAAATTTCCTTGCTACTAAATATTCCCGGTCAACCTTTAGTGGTGTTATAACAAAGTGGAAGCAACTGGGAACAACAGCAACTCAGCCACGAAGTGATAAGCCATGTAAAATGACAGAGCGGGGTCAGCACATGCTGAAGTGCACAGTGCGCAGAAGTCTCCAACTGTCTGCAGAGTCAATAGCTACAGACCTCCAAACTGTGTGTGGCCTTCAGATTGGCACAACAATAGTGCGCAGATAGCTTCATGGAATGGGTTTCCATGGCCGAGCAGCTGCATCCAAGCCTTACATCACCAAGTGCAATGCAAAGAGACAGATGCAGTGATGTAAACCACGCCATCACTGGACTCTAGAGAAGTAGAGACGTGTTCTCTGGAGTGACGAATCATGCATCTCTGTCTGGCAATCCGATGGATGTGCCTGGGTTTGGTGGTTGCCAGGAGAACAGTATTTGCCTGACTGCATTGTGCCAAGTGTAAAGTGTGGTGGAGGGGGGATTATGGTGTGGGGTTATTTTTAAGGGGTTGGGCTTTGCCCCTTAGTTCCAGTGAAGGGAACTCTTAAGGCATCAGCATACCAAGACATTTTGGACAATTTCAGGCTCCCAACTTTTTGGGAACAGCTTGGGGATGGCCCCTTCCTGTTCCAAAATGACTACGCACCAGTGCACAAAGCAAGGTCCATAAAGACATGGATGAGCAAGTTTGGGGTGAAGGAACTTGACTGGCCTGCACAGAGTCCTGACCTGAACCCAATGGAACACCTTTGGGATGAATTAGAGCGGAGACTGTGAGCCAGACCTTCTCGTCCAACATCAGTACCTGACCTCACAAATGCGCTTCTGGAAGAATGGTCAAACATTCCCATAGACACACTCCTAAACCTTGTAGACAGCCTTCCCAGAAGAGTTGAAGCTGTTATGGCTGCAAAGGGTGGGCTAGCTCAATATTGAACCCTACGGACTAAGATTGGGATGCCAGTAAAGTTCATGTACATTTAAAGGCAGGCGTCCCAATACTTTTGGTAATATAGTGTATATTTATTTATTGCAAAGTGCCAACAATTTATACAATGGTTTATATACTGTGTATTCACATCAGTCCCTTCCCTCAAGGAGCTTACAATCTAGGTTACCTACTAGGGATGCACAGATACTTTTCGAGTACCAGTGCAGATACCTGGCATTTTCATGAGAACTACCAGGGTTGCAGCGGTTGCAACTGGGACCTGGCTCTGGCACACCACCACTGTCCTGAAATCATTAGTCTGTATTGTTTTAGAAAAACTGTCACATGACAATAAACAAAAATGTATCAGTACTCGTAAGTACTCGGCAAGTACCAGTACTCGTACTCGCAAAACTGGTATCTGTGCATCCCTTTATTTATATTTATAAAAACAAAATCGTACATTAAAACAGAGATGTACAGATCCCGGGAGCTCAGTGTGCTCCTTATAAATGACAGCTGCCTCCCAATTTTTGAATTTGTCTCTAGTGTAGGCTCAAAAGTATCGGTACATGTACTCGTACTTGTACCGAGTACTGTACTTGGTATCTGTGCAACCCTATTACCTACCTCTCATGCATACACACACACAAACAAAATAGGGACAAATATATCCTTATATATATTTATATATAGTGAGAGTTACAATTTTGGAGGTTGAGTGAGAACTGAGTCTCTGTGACTCAGGCGCATCAGCAACCTGCAAGTTAATAAAAGCATTGCGGCTGGTTCAGAAAGTGATGCAGGGAGCAGGGAGCAACAGCAGGGAAAGAGATGCAAAGCACATTGGGAATCCAGGAAGTTGTTGAAAGTGATTGGCAGATGGAAGGCAGAAATGTTTTTACATAACTGGGATTCAATCAAAGTAAGCTTTGATTGTATTATCAAAAACAACTCTAGTATGTATTCCTAATAAAGTGCTGTAAAGTATTATAACAGGATAGTATATGCTGGGATGTATTTTGCCCATTGGATGGAATAACTATCCAGCATCTATTATACCTGAACTATCAGTTTAAAGTAGACAGAACCTTTGGACAAAGATGAAGAAGCAGGATTGACTAAACCCACATTTAATTTGGATCATTCCAATCTAGATACACGCATGCGAGTCGGAGCCTGTACACATTTTTTAGCATTTGCACATCTCTATTCACATTATATAAATGTTTTCTGGCTATAAAATAAACACACATTTGCCAAATACTTCAAAGTAAAGCTAAAATGAAATATTTGTTGTAAAGTTAGAAATACATGTTTTTTATAACAATCTATGTAAAGGAGGCATTGGTTTGTTTTGGTATGCTGTAAAATCACAGTATTTTACTACTACTTCCCACACAGAAATAACCTTGTTTATGAATTTATATGTTAGAGATACATTTGACCACAAGCACAAGGCATGCTGCCAGTTTGTAACCCAGTTTTGTAGAAGACCACAGAACAAAACTCACTTTGAGGCTCTTGAAAGGTCATACCACCCAATAATTTTTTTTTTTTACATTTTCCTGTCTGAAACCGAGGATTAGAGTATTTTCTTGAAGTTTTTATTTTATTTTAAGAATTTGTATATTCCTGTCAATGTTTTACCTATTTGAAACAAGCTTTACTCAAAGAGAAAAACAGTGCGGGACTTGGGTCTGAACAATAATATTTTTTTGCTTCTAATGAAATTCCAATTATGTTTTACTTGGACCACTAAAAGTGAACATTGTAAGGAGCAAGAACAAAAAGCAATCTTCTCACTGCCAAAATGTATAGAGGATTTCATGGCCGACATACTGCACATACCGAAAAAACTTCAATGCGCCAAATAGCTGTGCTATATTGTACTGTAGGAGCACAGCTTGATGTAAAGAATATTGCTTTTAAAGATTATTATCATCAATGCTTTATATAATCAATGCTCTAAATGTTATGTTTCATACCTATAAACACTATGTTGATTATTTTTTAGGACAACATTTCCATGTGTCTTGTGGGAACGTGCTTTGCTAATCTTAACCGTAATATCACGAAGGGGAGGGTGAAGTGACGTTAAAAGGTTCAAACAAACTATGATTCTTCATATGTTACGATTGTTATTATTGCTTTCCTGTCATTGCCCCGCCATACCCATTTTAAAGGAGTCCATTATTTAAGTACATCTAAAGGCTCTGGTGTGACATTCTAAACGGTTCCCAAATCCAGTTTTATGTGATGCATCACCAAGTGAAAATATAGTAAAAATGCCTGGAAAAAAAAATAAAACTAATGTAGTCACTACATCTAAAGATTGGTATGCTGAAATATTTTACCCTTTTTGTTCTTGGGTTTAGACATACCCTTAACGTTCCTGGATGTCACAAGACCGTCCCAGAATTTTAACACAATCTCGTCATCCCAGTAGATCTATGCTATGTCCTGTAGCCGAGTGCTGGGCCTGCTGGTGTCCTGACAGCAGGAGCACCATTGTTACACCCAACCCCACTCTGGACACTATTGTTTCCCCCTCACCCGCTTGCTGAGCACTACTAATCCAACACCCTCTTCTGGGCACTAGTAAGTCCCCCTAATGGTACTATTGTTCCCCAATAATCCCCAAATAAACAATCTAATGTTTAGTTTACTCATTTGTATTGAGATTGTGGTCCATCATTGGAATGAGCTTGGAGCAGTGGCTACTTTACAACACACACAGGGACCATGGAGAACAAAAGTAGCCACCCTGCAGAAAGGATGGACAGTGTCGGCTCCAATTCAGAGATGATTTGAGGATCTACAGCTGAGTGATACACAAATAAGATACATTGTTGTTAATAGTTAAAGTACTTGAATGCATTTTTAAGGTTTAACTCCTGAGTTTAGTGTGACTTTAATTACATGTAGATTCGGCTTCCTGCAAAGTACTGGAAGCAGAATCTTGATCATCTTAATTAGCCTGTTCAACTTGGTTGAAAACAATACTCAATATGTAGCAAGTACCATGAAAAATGACTTTTAGGAAAATGCTTCAATAGTACCTTAAAATGTAGAGCCACTGCGGGTTACCTTTAATAACCAGCCCAAAGAGCTCACTGAAAACTTTATGCAACCACAGCAGCATTTTATGACAATCATTTCTTAATTATACTCATATTAATGTTCTGCATACTAATATCACATTACATTAATATACACTACAGTAGTGGGGTACACAAAAAAGAGCTGTAATTTCCTTTTTATAAGGAATAAATGAGGCAGTTAATAAAACAAAAACAAAGGAACATAGGTTAAACAGAAATTATTTATTTATTTTACAATTGTTCCACTTCTTTTATAAAATCTTTATTTTACAAATAATAAACAAAACGTCCAAGACACTATGTTTGCAGAACATACCAATAGGAAAGCAGCAGCTAGTCACTTTTGGTCTCTGTCCAAATAATACAGGGCTCTAAGAGCTAAGTGGGGGAGGTCACTCCTCTGACCCATTCAGCTCTGTGTTGTAAACAGCAAGTCAGATTGTATTCTACTCCCAGCATAGTAGATAAATTACTCTGCAAATGTGATTGAGAGATGACTCAAGTGTTGATAGCAAGTGGGAATAGGCATTATTTTATATTTTCTTTTACATATTTCATGAGCCCTGTTTTAAAAAAATATAAAATAAATATTTCTGCAAATGCAGTTGGAGATTTGTTCAGGATCAAGGTGTCTTCAATGCTGAGAAATACAATCAGATACTTATCCATCGTGCCGTACCATCAGGGAAGCGTGTGATTAGCCCCAATTTTATTCTGCAGTCAGACAATGACCCCAATTATACAGCCAATGTTATTAAGAACCATCTTCAGTGTAAAGAAAAACAAAGAATCCTGGAAGTGGTGGTTTGGCCCCCACAGAGCCCTGATCTTAAAATCATCGAGTCTGTCTGGGATTACATGAAGAGACAGAAGGATTTGAGGCAGCCGACATCCACAGAAGATCTGTGGTTAGTTCTCCAACATGTTTGGAACAACCTACCTGCCGGGTTCCGTCACAAACTGTGTACAAGTGTACCCAGAAGAATTGATGCTGTTTTGAAGGCAAAGGGTGGTAACACCAAATATTGATTTGATTTAGATTTCTCTTCTGTTTATTAACTTTCCATTTTGTTAATTGATAAAAATAAACTAATAACACTTTTATTTCTGAAAGCATTCTTACTTTACAGAATTTTCTCACACCTGCCTGAAACTTTTGCACAGTACTGTATGTGTCATAACTCAGCAAGCAGTGTTAAAAGCTATCTTCGATTATATGAATTTTATCATTTCTGTTGAGATTTTTAAATAAATAAAGACTGATACTCTATTACAGTTAACATAGTTATCTTTTTTTCTCCCACTTTGTAGATATAGCTTTTTGTAAAGGGATATTTAGTATCCTAAACAAAAGGATCCATTTCCACATTAGTTAAAACATGAAAATTCCTTTAACTCAGTGTATCTAAAGCCAAAACCTAAGGGAAATCTCCCAATGGGGACATGTGTTGCAGTGACAGTTGTCTAAGAGGATTTTCCACACTTCCTGTTGTGTGTCCAGGACAGAAAGTGAAGGGAAATCTCCCCAGTGCCACACAGACAGACAGCAAAAATCTAACACTGGTTTTACCCAATAATACTTTATACAAAACAATCAAATAAGTTTGGCTTAAAATATATTTGAATAGAGTATAATTCCAAACCAATATAAGAAAAAACTTATAAAACCACACAATGTTTATGGTATCCATGTGTCTTTACCTGCCAAACCTGTGTGTAGGTTTGAATTTTGACTCATCTTTGCAGCTACTCCTCATCAGAATGTTATAGCCGAGCAGATATGAACCAAGAAAAATACTCAGCTACCATGATGTAATAAGAGATTTCCCTTCTCTGATCTCTCACACCTGTGCTGTTGATAATGCTGTGTTGAATGGGAGGTGGGCAGAGACACGTAGTTTATGAGGATGCTGAATACTGGAGTTGCTTGTTAGCTATTTATGCATTTCAAGGAAAAAACAAGAAAGCATTAGTTTCTAATATGGATGCACCGATACTAGTATCGGTATCAGTGCTGATACCAAGTATTTGGGCGAATACTCGTACTCGCCCCAAATATTCCGGGTTCTTGAATTATTTTTGTTTTGGGTTTACTGAAGCAAGACCATGGGTTTAAAGATGTGGTGTGGCCTCAGATTCCTACTAAAAACCCATCCCACCATTTACCACTCCAGATCTTCCAACATGTTGACTTGTAAAAGTGGACTTTTACCCTCTTTGACTTAAAACCACATCAGCATGCAGCTCGGATATGAAATCATTTTACTTTCGTTAGTTAAACACACATATTTTTATTTTACTTACAATTTCTTGTTTTCTACTTCCTGGTTCTCTTTGGCAAAAGTGATGTAAAGTGCCCAAGCGTTGCATCCTGGGAAGGATACATCAGCAGTGCATTGCTGGGAAATCTCATCTGTAATCTCACGAGATCTCAGGGAAAGGCATTTTCCTCCCCTGAGATGATGTACATGATCACATGTCCTAGTCACATGTGCCAGATTTCCAGGAAGTAAGGGGAGATCTAGTAACCTGCCTTAGTAACCTTAGTAAAAAATGGCCACTGTCAGCAGCTTGGGGAGGAAAAGAAAAATAGATATGCAAAGAATACAAAGCCTGTAATTATCTAGAAACATTTCTAAAGGTGCCTTTGTTGTTATTTCAAAGATTTGGGTAAAGTTCCTCTTTAATGCATATAATAAAATAAAGGGGTTATTCATAGAAAGTACCATACAAAAGCCTGTTACTATTTAGCATGTTTAAAAACATTCCTTTACATATACCCTCTTATGGTGGAAGTCACATAACAGGATGACACCTCTATAGAGTTCTTGAAGGGCATGTCTGCTTTTCATTTAAATCACAGAACATGGCAAAAGTGATCATCCTGAAGCTAAACCTAATACACAGGGGCAACACTAGCGCTCCAGGCTGTAAATGTCTATTAAAAGAAGTAGAAAATATCTGCAATCAGTCTCCTCAGAAGGCACTGTAATAGATGTCTGTTACATAGTTAGTTAGTGAGGTTGAAAAAGAACACAAGTCCGTCTAATGCAACCATTCAGTTTTTTGTTAAAGTGATACTGAACTCAGGAGTTAAATCTTAAAAATGCATTTAAGTACCTTAACTATTATCAAAAATGTATCTTATTTGTGTATCACTGAGCTGTAGATCCTCAAATCAGCTCTGAATTGGTGCTGACATGTCCTACCTTCTGGAGGGTGGCTACTTTTGTTCCCCATGGTCCCTGTGTGTGTGGTAAAGTAGCCACTGCACCAAGCTCGCTCCTGTGATAGACTCCAGCTTTAATACAAATAGCTAAACATGAGATTGTAGTCCATCACAGGATCGGTCTTGGAGCGGTGACTACTTTATAACACACACAGTGATCAAGGGGAACAAAAGTAGCCACCCTCCAAAAGGAAGGACAGTGTCAGCATGAATTCAGAGATGATTTGAGGATCTACAGCGATGCACAAATCAGGTCCAGTATTGTTAATAGTTAAGGTACTTGAACACATTTTTAAGATGTTTAGTGTCACGTTAATGTAAATGTTACTCTGTGATCATTTAAAAATTGTCTTATATCAGCTTTTTAAGATTGAAGATATGTGTGGAAGGTCTCACAAGACAAGTGACTATTTTCATTGATTTTCTATTCTGCTAGGTACCACAGAAGTACCGAGCAGAATAAACGAGCCAAAATGCTTTCTTCTCTACAACTGTATGTATGCAACGCACCATCGATGGTTGTCACTACAAGCACTCAATCTTGGTCAGGACTCTGTATGGAGTGCAGTCCTGGACATGATCACTTCTATGCTCAGTTTTTGAAAGTCTTTTATACTAAGGTTTTATTGCACTCAAAGAGGCTATTAATAGAAGTGGTTCATAGTGTACACAGGATTATTGCAGACACACCAGACATGACAAAAATAAAATACTGGTCAAAGTACAAGTTCAGAGGCAAAAGTCTAACAAACTGACAGGAAGAGAGTAGGTTAAGACCAGGAACAGGGAAAGGGAAATGTATTATGACAAGTGACACATGACGTTTCCTGTGTCTGCACTAAAAGTGATATATAAAGAGAGGCGAGGAAACACATTAACATGTCTGACAGCAGTGTGCAGCATTGTACACACAGTGTATGATGTTTTTTTTGTTAAATTGATGTTAATAAAATACTGCAGGTTTTAATCTCATGAGAAAGTGCACTCTAAAAGCATTGCAACATTTATATGTTCTTCTACAGACTTTTTCTCAAAATGTCCACTGTATATATCAAAAGATCACTTAATCTGCTGGTCTTTTTATTTCACAGTGAACTTTATTTGCCAAGTGTATTAAGATATAAAAGATCTTTACTGGATATAGTGATAACATTATTCAAAATACTGAAATGTATTTCTAAATAGCACCACAATCTGTCTTGGTACTGACCTCCTACTAGAGGATGGGGTAGCTCCATAAGCCAACAGAGCTTTACTGCACTGTACAGGGCATTACGTTTAAGAAATTGAGTTTGCTGATTGGAGACGAGGGCACAGAGGTTACCCCATAAATACGCTGCTGTTCCTTAAAGTGCAACTGATGCCCAGATTTTTTTTTTGTTCGTTTTTGAAAGAGCGGAGAGGGATTAGAACACACAATAGGTTTTCATAGCGGTCTGTGTTTCCCGTTAGCGAGATTCCCCAACTCTAATTGTGCTGGTGACCATTATAACTGTAAGTGGAAGAAAATCCCAAATTTGGGGTTGTCATCAGAACAGGAATAGATGGGAAAGCTTTCAATGGGGACACTAGTTCTGGTGACCCTGTGATTTCTCTCCCTTTGAAGGGATTGCCTCTCACTTCCTGTAGTGGCTATCAGACACAAATTGAAGGGAAATCTCCCCAATGGCACACAGATAAAAGCTGACATGTTATAACCTCCTTTACTCTATCCAAAACGGAAAAAAAAAGTTCTTCTATTCCTTCTATTAAATCCTTCAATTCTACTTTAAAGAAGCTTTTCTTAACCCTTGCAGTGGGGCTACTCCTGCCCTGCAAAGGTTAAGTGCTCATTTTCGTCTAGGTGCTAAACTAAAAAAGTTATACTCAACCAATACTCATATTTGGCTGGGTGGCTGCTAGACCGCTCCTTCCAGCCTCTCTCCCCCTCCACTTTAGCAGTCTAAGGATACCTGAGTCCTCATGTCCAATACCCTGTGTATAATAAGTGAGGACCCCTGGGGTACATACCATTGCTGGGCAGGAGGGAGCTCTGTAATAGCCAGCTGGCTTTGAGAATTGGAGTACAGCTTTTTTTATTTTTGCACCTAGACAAAAATGAGCACTTAACTCTTCCAATGCGGGGGCAGCCCCCTTGCAAGGGTTAAGAAAAGTTTTTCTCAGAGTTCTTCTTTAAACTATACAGTCACAGGCTGTATTGCTCTGACAGCAGTGTACATTTAAATGCATGTAGATCACATGCAATGTCAAGCTGCAACTAACAAATCTAGCAGATTAGTCTAATGCATTCAAAAGGGGAGAATATATTCAAGTGATCAATCAATAATTCTACCCCTTCACAAAACACTGGTACAGCCTCATCATGACTATCCCGTTCAGTTTTGGACACCAATCCTCAGGAAAAATGTCATCAAATTATAAAGAGTTCAGCTAAAGGCAACAAAATTCATAAGAGGACTGGAGGACCTCAGCTATGAGGAACAATTACATATATTATACTTATTCACTGTGGAGAAGAGGCTCTTAAGAGGGGATATATACACAAAGTACCAATATATTAAAGAAGAACTCCAGGCAGAATAAAACTGCAAAGGATAACTGCTAATTTAGATCTAGGGTCTAAAATAATAAAGATATACTCACCGGAACCTATGTACCATCTGGATGCTAGACTGGTCCCTGCAGCCTCTCTACCCCTCCAGTCCGGCAGTGGAATGTCATTTGACGTCCTCACATCTAATACACTTGGTATTAGACATGATGACTCGTTAAGACCGCTGGAGCAGAGGGGGAAAGGGGCTGCAGGGACCAGTCCCGCAGCCAGGCATGACCAAGGTTTGTGTGAGTATATCTTTGTTATTTTAGACTCTAGAACAAATTGAGCTCTTAACGAGCATAGTATAGAGGGCTATAGGGATTGTTAAAGGCTCAAAATCACACACATACACACAGAGGTTGAACAGGATGGACCTGTGTCTTTTTCAATGTAACTATGTAAATGTGGACCTAGTATTGTGTAAGGCAGACAGGTTTGTCAGATCACTGTTCTTTACTAGAATATAGTGTGGCTTCCTAGCATTGAAGATATTATGACATCGCAAAAGGGACTTCATTCTGCTGTGTGGTTATACACACATAACAAAATAGTCAAAACTATATTTCAGCTGCCTCAAAAGTCTGATCTGTTTTTTTCGTAACATGTTTGAATTCCACTTTAATGTTAGGTGGTTCAAGGTTACATGGTCTGTGGTTTCAACGGCACTGTTGTGTAGGGGCCTGCTAAAGTCAGAGATGTGTGTGTGTGCTGTTCATCTGTTCCCGTAAAAAAAAAACTTGTAACCGCAGTTCCAGCGTTCCTCATTTTGTTGAGGGGTTGCTCCAAATAAACTTTACAAGTCAATAACATGTTGTATATGTGATATTAAGGGGGAATTTCCAATGGATACATAGACAGGGGTTGAAGGAAAGCAGAATGTCTAGATTCCTCCGACTCTAGTAAAATCACTAATAATCACTTCCTCACCATGTTTAAAACTAAAATAAAATAAACATTTTGCCTGGATTTTCTTTAACTACTTGCTGACCGGGGTGTTAAACCCCCTTCCTGTCCAGGCCATTTTTCAGTATTCAGCGCTGCGGTACTTAGAATAACATTTATTCCGTAATGCAATTCTATATAACTATTATATATTTTTTTTAAAGTACTGAAATGTTGAAAAAAAAAATGTTTTCCCTACGTTATGTTATGAAACATTTATTATTACACAATTTTTGGTAAAATATGAAAGTAGGGTGGTGTTGGGTAAATAGATACCAAATATGTTGAGTCTTAAAATTGCGTGCGCCCGCGAAATTACAAAAAACTACAATAGTCAAATTTGCCCATATGCAACACTTTAAAAGCTTTTACCGCTGTTCAATCTAGTGTTAACTGTGTTAATAGAAATATTGCTCGCACTCCGACGTTCATGGTGATATGTAATATGTGTGGCACAATTGTCATTTTTGCACGTAGGTGCATGTTTATGTTTGTATGGGCATGTATGTGGGGGCAGGGGACTTAATATTTTTAATGTTTTTTTGTATGTGACTTTACTTTATTGCTATCACATAGGGGACTAGCAAGCACAGATAAAGTGACAGGTCCTTTAATGTCCCCTAGGGATCCCATAGAAGCTGATGAAGCAGAGATCTGCTTCACCAGCTTCTTCTCTGGCTAGAGCAGCCAGAGAATTGACAGCTTGAAACCGGAAATTATTAAATACACATCACTTCCGGGTCCAGTGATCGGAGGAAGATCAGCTGGTAAAAGTGTGCTGATCTCATTGAGTCATGTGTTTTTCTATGTGTACTTTTGCTTTTTTTTTTGTATGCTTATTGAAAACTTGAATAAAAAAAGATTTGAATTAATCTCCCTCCAATCCTGCCACAGAAACCCGCGGTCCCAGGCCCGCAACGGAGGACAGCGAAGCACAAGAAAGCTGGCGGTGGAGGGGGGAACACACTCCCCGGCACCATACAAGTGATCGTCTGGCTCTATAGCCACCCGAACACTTGAATGGAACAGCCATAGCTGGCTGTGCGCAATTTGAATGGTTTTCCAACTGGGAAAGCAGGCGATGGGAAAGAACGGTTAAAAACGCCCACCCGCTATTATGAGTGAGCCGTCCGGCCGTTTATTTACAATCAGCCAGACAGCAGGGGGTTAAATAGAAACATTTTTTTAACATTTTTGTCTGATTATAGATCTATGCTTATCCCAAGTATATTTAAATACTCTTACTGTTAACTGGCTCACTACTTTGTTGGAAGTTTGTTCCAAGCATCAACATCATTGGGTAAAATAATACTTTCTAAGGTTAGTTTTTAATGTTTCTCCTGCAAATGTAACATTATAACGACATGAACCCTAGAATAAAAGTGTTAGAAACAAAAAAATTATTAAATTAAATTATATTCACCTGCCTGCTCGTCCAGCAATAACAGATCAAAGCTGTACTCCACTGCTCTGTTTGCTGGTGTCACTATCTTTCCTTTCTCATCTTCCAAGTCCCACATCACTCATCCCCCTCCATCGGGTGGCTTCTTCTGATGTAACTCATGTGCATATGTACAGTAGAGACATCGTCCCCCGAACCTTTCTGCATTCCTAGCATCCGACGGCTGTTATGTACACTTTGCTGCAAGCAGTGTGCACAATTCAAAAAATTGCTATGGAAGAGAGGAAAGGGTTTTTTATTTTAGTAGAAGAGACCTGCAAGTTTTCTTTAGCAAAATAAAAAATTACTTAAGGGTCAACGTTAAGTTCATTATATACTAATCAAGTATAACAAAGGCACCGATTACATAGACTAGAGGACTATGAAAAATGATAGGGGAAAATGCTTACACTGATGCTGTTTACTACATAAAGTTGCTCCGTAAACAGGAAAAATACTGTTAAAGTTGCAAGCAAGCATAATCTTACCGTGCCCTCCAGTTCATTTTAGGTGTAATTCTTACTAGGACAATCTGCAGTTATTCCTAAACTAATACCTTTTAAGATTTTCATTTTACAATGAGTATAGATAGAGAAAATAGTGTATATTGTGGGTCTGCCTATATGCAAAACACCATAAGTAAGGAAGATTTAAAAAAAAAAAAACCCACACAAAAGAGGTACCAAAAACAAATGACAATGGAGAGTCATACTTTATGAGCAGGAAGAGGAATGCTCTGCAGTTATATAATTCTTGTGAATAGAGACAGTCTCAGATCAGATGAAAGCCAAAGGCAGAGAAGAAGATATTTCATAAGTTATGATTTCACTTTTTACTAATCTTATTGGTATTATTTATCTTACAGTAGATATGATGTACTTTGAACACAATGCACGAACCAAGCAGCTACCCAGAAAATACACACCCTACTGTAAGTAACAGTATGTTTGCTTTTACAAAAAAAGTATTTAAAAAAAATGATAATGACATTAATAGGATATGCTTACCCAAATCACAAGGCTCTGGTGACCAACACTGTGTGCCCTCCTGGCGCTGCACAGCCTTTTCTTCATAATCTTTCCAGCCATTCAATGCACCATTTGTTTCAATGGAATGTCTGTCTGAAAATGTCAATGGGCTTGCCACTAAAAGGACTGAGAACTATTGTGCGCATGTGCACACTGTAGATTAACTTGTTGTTTATAGCAAAACTGTAGTCAAATAAAATAACAGATTGTAGTCCAGTTATGTATTCATTAAAATCATTACATTCTATTGCTGCAGTAGGACCTGTAGGGGGAGTGATTTAGACTTATTAAAGCTTTACAAGGGGTGAGAAAGCTTGTGCTTACTCTAAGACCTTGGTTCTCAACTGTAGGGTCATGACCAAAAAGTGGGTCGCGGCATGTCTTTCACTTTTCTAGGTGCTCCCCCTTGCACAGCACTGTCAGTTCTCGCGCCAAGCAGCCATTCAAAATATGCTGCCCGGCACCGAGTGTCAGCTTGAGTTGGGATGGGGCTATGGTCACGAAGGAGCTCCATCCATACGTGCATTGCTTACAGCTCCCTTGTGTGTCCTATAGTGGTGCCTGAACCAGAGTGCCATCACATTTTGGCTCCCGACACTTCTGCAGGGCACGCAAGGGAGCTGTACAAGCAATGGATGGAGCTCCGTCCCAGCACAGCAGCCCACTCTGGAGCCCAGGCTGAGGATCCACTCCAGTTCTCGTAAGGTAGGGAGACTGAATGGACCTTAAAAAAAAATGTTTTAATTTTTAATAAAAAAATAAACATTTTTGGGAGTTTGTATGTATCTGTGTGTGTGAGAATTTCTGTCAGTGTGGTTGTGTGTGTATTTCAGTTTTGTTGAGGGCCCGTTCACACTAGTACAGTTTGTTAATCGTGTAGTGCCGTGCTATTTACACACTGTACCACGCAATCGCACCTATCGTGCATTCTGATGTGGGAGGTGTGTTGCGTTGCCACATTTGATTGGTACCCCAAACGCACCTCCCACCCACAGTTTGTATCCTAGTCCTTCCCTCCTAGGCTTTGCCTGCAGAGCATATCAGCATGAGTGATCCTTGTCCATCCCTACCAGCCATTGTCTGGGGAAGATGTATGTGTAAAGGGTCCAGTCTTGGCCTGCCAGGTCTGCTGCCTGTGGAGGGAGTGAGTCCAGAAGTCCTAGTCTCTCAGACCTGCTGCCTGGGGAAAGCCAATTGCCAGTCTTGGCTTAAAGGTCCACAATTAGTCATGAGAGGGATTGAAGATACCTAAAGGTACATGCTTGTCTGGCCTATCAAATCTCTATTAGCCAGTGGCAGAGGTACAAGATCCTAATGAGATGAGGGAAATTTTGCTTCTATTTTTATCCTGTACCCCCTACTCTCTCTCTCTTAGAGAGGTTTGAGCCAATACAATAACAACAAGGAGATTGGCAGAGTGAAAGTCTGTACGTTGTTGATTGTGGTTCGGTGTCTGGATGCAGCTACAGGGCCGGCACTACCATATATGCAGGTCAAGCATCTGCCTGAGGGCGCCGGGGGGCGGACCCCCCTAGACTGGGATCGCCCCCCCTAGAACGGTCGACGCGGCGAGGGCGATCACACCTCTCTGCGCTCCCTCTCTCTCCTCCCGGCCACTGCAGCTTCAGAGCGGTCAGGAGGAGAAAGAGGGAGCGCAGAGAGGTGTGATCAGAGCCGCCTCTCAGCGCCGGTATGAAGTGCCGAGCAGAGCAGCGGCAGGAATCCCTTTGATGAGGGGAGACGTCTGGCGCCCTGCGTCCCCTCCCCCCCACGAAGTTATTGCCTGCAATCCCCCAACACCCCCCCACCTTTCTCTTCTTGCCACCGGAGATCCTCTCAGGAGACAGTGAGGGGAGAGCTACACTCACAGCCCTTCCTCTCAGCTTTCACAGGAGTTGTAGTACAGTGCTGTGCTATAACTCCTGTATTGGAGGTGACAGGTTCAATAAAGAGAACCTGTGACCTCCATATGCTATCACACATGGCTTGTTAGCTCCTGTGTGATAGCAATAAAGTTACGTGGAAAATACATTTAAATTAATACAAAAATTGATACAAATTATAAAATAAATAAAAACTATGAAAAAATAAGTAAACAACAATAATAAAAATGATAAAAAGTAAAAGATAGTAAGATTAAAAAATAAAAAAGTAACAAATAATAAGAAAAAAATTATAACAAATAAAAAAATAAGATTAAAAAATGATTAAAAAAGTAAAAGATAATCAGATAAATAAATATTTAAAAAAGTAAAAAAAAATAGGGAAAAAAAAGTGATAAAATTAGAGGTGCACCAAAAAGGAAATTTCAAAACCGAAATGAAAAATAAAATGTCAGGCTGAAACCAAAACCAAAAATGTTTTATTTCTAACCTTTTAAAAAATGTTTTTGAAACAGCCGTCTGAGGGCGCGCGGCAGGGGGAATGGGGCGCTAAAATGCACCTTTGCCTGTGTAGGAAAAAATCCTTGCACCGGCCCTGTGCAGCTATCAATCACCAGTAAAAAAAGCCTAGGAGAGCTTGTATAACCCAGCATTTCATAACGGGGTTAATGCTACAGGTAGACGTCAGTTTTGATTAAGGATGTAGTGATACCATTTTTTCCAGACCGAGTACGAGTACTGATACCGTTCCTCAAGTAGTCGCCGATACCAATTACAGATAGTTTTTTTAGTGTCATGTGACAGTGATGGAGCACCAGGGCCCGGTCCCAGCTGCAAACGCTGCACTCCTGGCAGTTCTGTCACTGACTCCAAGCTGTAATGGGACTACAAATCCCAGCGATACATTATACAGCAATGCAGTATACCACCATCTATAGAGGACTACAAATCCTGCAATACAGTATACAGCAATGCAGAATACCACCTGATACAGAGGACTACAGATCCCAGCAATACATTATAAAGCAATGCAGAATAATACCATCAGCTGGAGAGGACTATAAATCCCAGCAATACATTATACAGCAATGCCGAATGGCAACCAGCTATAGATACTACAAATCCCAGCAATGCATTATACATCAATGCAGAATAATATAAAGCTAGATACTCTGTGCTGCTCTGAGGTGCTGGCCTAATGTCTCCAATGGAGGATCTCAGTTGGCTGTGGGGGGTCTTAGGAGGGCTGTGTGGTGTCTTAGGTGGCTGTGCAGGGTGTCAGGAGGGCTGTGTGGGGTCTTAGGAGGGCCGTTGCGGGGTCTCAGGTGTGCTGTGCGGGGTCTTAGGAGGGCTGTGCAGAGCCTCAGGTGGGCTGTGAGGGGTCTTGGGAGGTTGTGTGAAGTCTCGGGAAGCTATGGGGGCTCTCAGCTGGGCTGTGCAGTGTCTCAGGAGGACTGTGCGGGGTCTCAGGAGGGCTGTGCGGGGTCTCAGGAGGGCTGTGTGGAGTCTATGGTGGGATGTGCAGGGTCTATGGTGGTTTTTGCGGGGTCTCATTAGGGGTCCCTGTCAGTCCCGTGGGCGGGTGCGGGCGGCGGGGTTCCACAGGAAGGAGATTTGCGGCCGAAGTTCCAATCTCAGTCGAGGGGTGAGTGAAATGGATTTTCATGGGGAACATTAATACTACACCAGCACTGGAAACAGGTGCTTCGAATCACAGGAAGGCTGCCAGACCTTTCTGGGGACCTCGGCAGCCTTCCTGTGAAGCCTGGTACCTGTTTACACTGCCAGCTTCAGTTTAAAAATGTAAAGTACCGATATTGGTGCTTAGTATCGGAGCATTTTCATGAGTATAAGTACTCGTGAAAATGCCCAGTATCGGCACCCTAGTTTTGATGAACGGGACTTTTTAGGCAGGCTGCATTTGCATTTGAAATCCCACAAATGAACAGGGTGGGCCAGGGTCACTAACGCTGGGGGGAAAAAGAGATAGATAAAGCTAGACCAGTCTTTCTCAACCAGGCTGCTATGGCACCCTGGGA
This sequence comes from Nanorana parkeri, assembly GCF_000935625.1. NCBI lineage: Eukaryota > Metazoa > Chordata > Amphibia > Anura > Dicroglossidae > Nanorana > Nanorana parkeri. The sequence continues at coordinate 309,557 of NW_017307844.1, forward strand.
TGCCTTCTGGATTTGTTAGGGGTGCCTTTAAATTTTTGCTAAAGGGGAAATCAGATGTGAAGGGAGGAAACTTTATGTCATCTTTTTTTAAAGTATTGATTTTGGGGAAGAGACCACATGTTATTTTTACTTTTAGGGGTTTTATATTTTAGACTGGGCCGCCTCAAGATTTTGCATCCTTTCAAAAGGTGCCATGACTGAAAAAAGTTGAGAAATCCTGAGCTAGACATCCTACAGCCAGGAAAGGAGTTGGGCGCTATCTGACTTGATGTCGCTTCTAATGTACATTGTAAGAAGCTCACAGTCTACAGTAAAAACAAAGTAAGCTATTTCAGTACATGAGAGGAGCTGGTAACAACTGTGCAGTACTGAATCTAAGGCTAGACTTCAGCTTTAGGCCTCTTTCACATTGCTGCACGTGTATTGTACCACATGCAGCAGATGCAAATAAATGGCTCCATACACATAGCTGTGTATGGAGCCGTATATTTGCGTAGCGTAAAAATGCGCAAAAACAGAATAGAACCGAGATGCGTCCGGGCAGCGTATATCAGCGTATTTTACGCACGTACGCGCATATATGCGTGTTTGCGTGTATACACACGTACAGTTCATTGAAATTGTTATTACGAATAATGCATTCTGGGATTGCATATACGCGCATATAAGCAATATACAATTTTGCTCTTGCGTAGTGTGTGAATGAGGCCTTATGGTAAAACCTGGTGATCTTGCTATAATGGTCCTTGTTCAGCCACTTACTGTTATAGAGTGGCAATGATTTGTCCCTGTTTCCCAATCATGTTGAGTATTCTCACCCTGTCACATTGGTTTTCCATGTCTATTTCAACACATATTACACAGGCATGGTCAACTTAGCTGAGATACAACAAATGATGAAAATATGGTGAAAACAAGCATTTAATAAAATGTTGATTATTTATGAAGCATGGTGCTTTAGCAAACTTTAAAAAAAAAAGGAAGAAAATGTTAGCTGGGAAACCAATAAACCATATGCACTGAGAAAAGGTATTGCAATCACAGCTTCAAAAAGGAGGATACAAAAAACAATCTGCATTTGCTGTGCTAACAGGATACTAAGAAATAGTACTAAGAGCAGCCATGCCTCTGGAGGGTTAATACTGAGAATGACACTAGTCTAGTGTTAACTTCTCCTATCTCTAGGCACTTTCTCCCTGGGTTTGTCTCTCTCTCTTTTTTTTTTTCCACATTTCCTGATGAGAACATCAGTGTCTGTTTACAAGTAGTGTCTGCACATTCTGAATAGGCGCTGTCCTCAGAATGAACTCTATCAAAGCAGCCTCCTTCCTTCACCCTAATGATCACCTTTTGTTTCTGCTCCCTAAAACAATTTTTCACTGCCTTTTAAATGTGCCATATGTACTGATCTTGCAACTTACGTTTCACCAACGGAGACATATGTTCCAATTCAGCTTTGATCACAAATGAAGTGAGCTAACAACTGTAATTAAACATGTGAACAGAGTTGGGTGGTCTGCCCCAGCACTCCTCCCATGAGCTCTTTCCCACATTTCTCAGATACATTAATGTATAATTGTCTTTGTGTGCAATGCTTCCGATGGCCACAAAAGTGTATCGCCTTTTTTCTTCACTTCGCCTGAAAAGGGATCGACAGACAACTGAAAACAACACAAACCAGACAGCTAGTTTTATTATTATTTAGATATTTTTTTCAAAAGTCATCATTCAGCAAAGCCACAATCCCACATTTGCCACAAGGCTTCTGTTGGCTGTGAATAAATAATAAGTAAAGCGATGCGTAAATTGATGGCGCTATATAAATACCTGCAATAAATAAATAATGGAATGTACCTTCACGTTAGCCTAGGCATACCAGTTGTAAGAGAAGGGAGATTGTTAACTAATTAATCTACATATTTATAAATCCTAATTGTATACTGATATATGTAGCAGAATGTACAAATGCATCATCTGTATTTTATTACTGTATTAGGTCATCAATTGCAAAAATACACTTAAATGCCTTTGTAACAACAGCTGGAAACAGCCACCTATTAAGCATAAAGGAATAAAATTTAACATTTATATACTGTGCAATAAATGTAGTTTTGGGTTATGTATTATATTTGTTATTTAAATATAAACCGTAAAAAGGGCAACATCCAAATTTCAGAATCTTTTAAAACACAATAATAGTTATGTTAGTGGCAGGAAGAATACTTTGGTAAAAGTTGTTGTTAATGTGTTCATGGGTCTGCAGAGCCCTTTAAATCAGACCTTATGGTATGTTTTCCTGAATGTATATCTACTTCAAGCCACGGCTGCCACCTTCTGGCTTTGTATAAAATTCAGCTCGCTTGGTAGAACAATGGTATGTGTTGAGGTTTCTTCAGCATGCGTTGTGCAAATACTTTTTTCCCCACTTTTGACTTCCCTCATATCCCAGCGCTTTTATAAGTATATATTTGTAGTGGACTGATATATTTTTCAAATCACTCACTTCTTACAGTTTATGAAACTTTAGCATGACTTATAGATGTGTTTTATAGAATGACAGTATGTTTAATGTGTGGTTATGAAAAAATGTCTTTGCTTTGTGTTTCATTCGTTTTTTTAAATAGAAAAGATTCAGTCTCATTAGAGGAAACTCTGATAGCTTCCCTTTTGTGAGCCATTTGTTTGGAACAAGACCAAAAAAATGCTAACATTCAATACAACACTTGTACAGGCAACTGTCAAGGCAAATTATGCAAGTTAAAGGGTACAGTATATATAGCCAAAAAAAAAAGGTTATTTAATTGTGCATAGAGTAGGGAGGGGCAGTAGATATATGCAAGCAGTAGACATATGCAAAAACATTTTTTAAAAAGTTAACAAAAGGGTTAAAACGTATCTGTGTCTTTGCCGCACGAAGATCTGAAGTCTCAGACGGCTGCAAAGGATCATGGGGCGGGCGCATGCGCAGTAGAGATCTTCAGCCGGGGGAAGAGGAGAGACACAGGGTGAGTTAATGCAGCAGGGTGCACCCGCACAGGGAGTGCCAAGAAGGGAGAGGAGTCAGCGCTGGATCAGTGACCGGCACCAACCTGGAGGGACTCCTGAAAACTACTGGAAAGAAGATGATCGAATAAAGAGGCATAATTTAAGGTAAGTCCTCACACTAGCATTGGGGGGGGATTTGTGCCTCTGATGTCACTTTAAGGTGCCCATACACCTTGCAGTTATCGTTCGATTTCCAAACGAAATCAGGTTTTCGTATGATAATTGGCCAGTCGATGGGTAGTAAACGATCAGAATTATTGTACAACTGGCCGAATTCCATCTATCGGGCAAGCTAGAGAACTTTTTTCCAATCGTACGAAAATTGATGGATTAGTGGCGTTTCCGTATGAAGAATATCGCAACATGAACACTGCACATGCGCAAACAAAAATCCGTTCTATCCATCGTAAAAAAAATCGTATGATAATTGTAAGGTGTTTGACCACCTTTAGGAGGCCAGGCAATTTTATACATGTGTAAAGTATACAGTGTATGTGAAATAAAGCAGACCAGTCATTTAAATCATCCCAAAATATTAACTGTAAATATGCCTATACACCAGCATGTGAATATGTGCAGAAATATACCTGCATGTAGATGTTAAACCTAAAATTCAGACAGATAAGCATATCCATTATTATGATATACACTGCATGACCCTTAAAGTAGATGTCAGTCATAAGTGGATACAAGGATAAACTATAAAGAAAATAAAGTGTGAAAAATGTAAAGCTGTCCATGGAAAGTGAGAAGCTTTAATAAAAATCAGATATCTATATAATAAGTCCAGTGCTGGGAGTAAAGCCCAGGCACTCCGTAAATTCACACGGCCATTGTCCTACCCAATGCTCTGCTAGAAACCTTTAATGTGTATTCAACGGCTTCCACTCTTTGTCACTGTGAATGGGCATTTGATGTTTGTAAACAAATGCCCTTTTATATGAGTGTGAAAGACATTAGGGTGAGTCATCATATCACTTTCTCAGAGTCTGTTAATTGAGTTGTGTGCATTATACAGCTCAATGAGAAATAAATTAATTCATAAAAATATGTTTTTTAATAGACCTCCACATCTATGAAATGTATAGTAAACACAACTCATTGTCACCTAATAACAGGAATTGCCTGAAAAAGCAGGGTTACCAAGTATTCATTTAATGAAAGCTGTTAACTTAAAAGGATTGAAAATGACTTTTTAGATTTTAATAATATATTAAAGATTAGATGAGATTTTAGTGACTGGGTTTCTATCTACTTTAATCTATGTCTGTGCTTGACTTAAAAAAAGGATTACTATATGGCGATCATATTGTTCAGCAATACTAAAATAGAATCTGTATCTGGAGTCTTTTAAGGGTTCACCTCAATCCTCTGAGGTCATGCATTTGGATGTGTCTCCTATAGTCTCTCTTGCCACATATATGCTACATTACACCAGCTTTTACCAGCAGTGCTATATATATGTGTGTGTGTGTGTGTGTGTGGCTATGCAGATATGAGCAATACATCAAGACTGATATATAGGCCAGTAGTGCTAAACACTGGGAATGATCTGTGATTGTAGCAGGCAGATGCATCAACTAAGCATTTCCTTTTAAGAAGCTCACATGCATGACCATCTCAGTATCTAAAGAAAAGAAGCAGGATTTGCAATTGTGTTTGCTGAAATTCTTATACCATGACTGGAGTTTTACAGTAAGAACATATAAGCCTGAAAATCTACCCAACAAGGATGCCAGCATCAGGTGTAATGATTGGGTATGTCAAGCCCTGCATTACACTGTACTGTAGGCTTACCCTTCTCTTCACAAAGAGCCTGTCCGGTGCTGCTTAGTTTGTACCATGGCATAATAAGGCGTTCAAACTGATCATGAACACGCTAAGGCGATGCAACTCTGATACACCTACATTGCAGTGCACCACAACACATGGTAATGCACTGCTGTATGCTGTGGTTGAATGCGTCAGGAAAAAATGCTGCATGCCTGTTTTTTGTCTGTTCCTGTGCATTGGCAGCCCATGTTAAATGAATGGTAGCACGTGACACAACTTGCGTAACACACAGGAATGAAGAAGTGTGAGTTAAGCTATAACGTTGATTGCAAAAATGTAGCTTAGTGTGCAGCTGCCATTTTCTTAGATCCTCTCTGCGTGTGGCTAGAGATGAGCCATGAGGAAGCCAGGACCAGAAAAAGAGAAGATGGAATATATGGGTGCCTGGAGTAGGGTCACCAGTATGTAACTATTACTAAATGGCTCTGCTTTTTTTTTTCTTGTAGCTGGCCCAGTGTTCCTGTTACTTTGTCTGCCAACAGCATGCACCAAGCAAGTTCTTTACATTTTACCGGTAGTAATGAGCAATCCGATGCTGGCTGCTTCAATTGTACTTGATGATTAATTGCGATGTCTACAAATAAAGAAGCATTCATATTTTCATCTATTTCAAAGAAATACTGACTAAAGTTCATCCTAACTTTTACAAAATCTGAAGCACAGTTAGGATGTTTTCCTTACATTGCACCCCTTTGTGTCCTCAGGTAACACTGTCAGCTGAATTATTATTTTGTTTGTTTAAACCCGTGAAAAAATTCTGAAGAGGTAACTGTCCAGAATACATCAAAACTACAGAGAGCTACTAAAGCAAATATCCCTGACTGAAAGCATCCTGCATGAATTTTACTTAAAATGAAAAGCATCTGGAACCCCAGCAAATGAGCATTAAGTAATGCATTGTCTCTAAAAAAAAAAAAAATCAATAAAATGTCATAACCATGCTGAGAAAAGTAATGAAAATTCAAGGCAGCAAAATCAAAAAATCTGAAGGGCATTACAGAGGTAAAATACAAGGTCCGCTTACACAGCCCAGGCCCCCTTCACAAATCACTTGTAGGTGTAAAATGTACCTGTAAAGAAAACACGTTAGGGTTTATACCTACCTCACCCCATCTTCCCGCTGGTGGCGAGGATAATGTCACACTCCTTCCTTCCAGCTAGATCCTTGGGAATACAGAGCAGCTGAAATCTCGCAAGAACACGCTCTTACAATGGACTAGTGTTTTCTCATGAGATTCTGCCTGCTTTGCAATCTTCCTTGAGGAATGGCAACACCACCCCTAGTGATGTAGAAGATGGGGGTAAGGTAAGTAGAAATCCAACCTTTTTCTTTACAGGTACATATTACACCTACTAACAGTAGGAGATTCGTAAAGGGGGAGAGGGCCCAGGCAATTTAAATGGACCTTGCATTTGACTGCAAGGTACACCCTAATATATTCTTATTTGTCCTATCTCAACACAATGAAGAGGCAACATTTAAGAGCAGATATGGTTCTTTAATTAAAGTATATGTGTGGGGAAAAAAAAAAGTTACAGAACCTTTTGTGCCCTAAATAGCACACCTCAAGCTGTCTAGACCCTGGCTCCCTTCCCCTAGAGAGCTCCGGGCCACCCTAAAACTTTGGACACGCTGTAATGTATTTGAGAAACAGCTTTCACAGTTACTGATTTGGTTGTGCAGAGAATTTGCCATATGAAGACTTTAGAAACCAACACTGTAGTGACCTAGGGGTAGGTAGGAGGAACCACGATGCATAGTGGTGGACCAGAAGAGTCTTCATTCATCGGTTCCTCTGTATTGTGACTCGTACACAGGCATACGTTTCCTGAGTTTTAAAAGCAGGTTAAACGCAGGTCAGCAAATTGCTAGTGACATTAACAGAGCAGTAGTACACATGGCAGTTCAAAGAATGTGTTTGACCTGCTTTGGATTTAACTAGTTTTTTGACATAGCATGCTTTGCTTTATTGAGACGCATTTTAACTACAAGCAAAACAAGACAAATGCAGCACTTACTTGTCAAAAGCAGCATTTTTCATCCAAACGCATACAGCTGCAGTTTAGAAAAAAAACCCGTCGAGCCCTTGAATGTGTTCAACAGCATGGGCAGCTGGAGAGAAAAATATGAATGCCTTATTTAAGGCTCCTTCACACAGCTGTTTATGGCCGTACACCATGCAAATCAGCATACTGCTGCTGCAGGTATGGGCAGATGCTTCTGATTCACTGTGGCTATACAAATCAATGGGAGGCTGGCAAGCACTGCAGCTGTCCAGATGTATTCACACATGGAGCAAATACCTGCATTTAGGGACAAATGAGAGGCCCTGAACACAAACAGTCTGCATACATGGCTGCTCATCTGCCCCAGCCCCACATTATGAGTTCTTGATGTCAGGATGCATACTTTTAAAAGCAGGAAAAAAAATATTTAGATCCAGGGCTATAGCAGCTATTGCAGAATGCATTGTGATGGCCTGTAGAATACATGAACAGAAGTGTGATGTACCATCACTAGCTAACTAAAGGCTCATCGGACTACAGTCAGAAACATTTCAAGGACACAGACATTTCCAGTCTTGATAATCACAGCTAAAACAGGGTCTGCTCCAGGAATTTAGGCTCTTGTGGTCAACCCATCAAAAAGCCAACCAAATCACAGCAATAGCATACATGGCAGTGGCAATGGCATACAAAAGCAGTGTTCTGTTAGGAAAGTAGGCATATGTAAACATTCTGTTAATCTAATATAACACAGGTCTGTTGTGGCGAGCCAGTAACTTGTGTGGTATTTGTGCAGTCTTGTACGAAGGGAAATACAATAAAAATCAATAGACTGGAGCCCCACTAGATTGGCACTATAATATATACATGAAAAACATCATATGTTTTAAACAAAATGTAAAAGGTTGCAGGTGTTGCTTCACATGTGGATACTATTTAACATGATGAAAGACTTAAATGTCTATGCAACATACTGCAGACTACTCCGGCAACTGAAGCAACAGTAAAATATAAGCCAAATTCAAACAAACATAGCACATGTACTAGAAGGATACAGAGGTGTTAGAAGTATGGAGAAAGTTTGGAGTGATTGCCTGTATTGGCAAACTTAAGTTAATAAACTTTCAGGATGCCTTAGGTCCCTTTGACAGTTTTTATACAATTGATAAATACAATTGATCTAAGGCATCTGGAAAGCTTGCATGTTTAATAACTTAAGTTAGCTAATAAAGGGGATAACTTTAACTCTCGTCTCAAACTCTTTGCATTAATCGATAGCGAACACAGTAGAAAACTCTACTACTGCAAACACGGGGACAGTATTTTTATTAATAAACATGAAAAACTAAACCATCCAGCGATGTACAGCTCTGGCTAAAGAACACAAGCAGCGCTTTGATGTTTCTCTCTACCTCTGCATGTTCAACAATATGTGTTACAGAAAAGGGAGGGAGGCAAGAAAACACAAAGGACAAACTTTGTAAAAAAGGCTTTTTATTACCATTGCGAAAACAGCATTTGGTTTGGGTTAGACGATTTAAAGCTGAACTCCAGGTGGATAACCCCACCCCAAAAAAACAACAACTATTTTATGTAGCGGTGTATTATTTAAAAATAATTATATGTATTTTGTAAAACAGCTAGAATAAGTACCTGAATCTGTCTTGGTATCGGCCTCGCACTATCCCCTCCATCTTAGTTCGGGAGACGGGCATTAAAAGCCAACAAGGTTCTGCTACATGTTCCGACAGAAAGCTAAAGCAGGGTTGAAGACTTAAGAGTGATGCTGCTCCTTCATCCTCAGGTCAGCAGGATGCTGGCAGTAAGGTGACACCATTGTACTCCTTCACTTCATAAGAGCGAGTGATGCCACCCTCCAGGCTGTGCGGCAGAGGTGTATGAATCACAAAACAAGCTGGACATACTGTATATTACAGATCCTTTGGCAGATAATCTGCAGTGCAGTTCAGATGTGTACTTAGCCATCTGCCTAGAGTTTAGTTTTAAGGTAATTCAAGGGTAGGCAACCTTGTTACTACAGCTGTGGAGAAATTACAAAACCCATGATGTTTCTGCCTGTGACTCTCGGTCTTTTAATGACTCATGGGACTTGTAGTTTCACAGTAGCTGGGGGTGCCAAAGTTTTGTATTGGAACATAAGTAACCCTGCTTCAAAAATACAATTCGCCATGTATGCAACGTGTATATAAATAGCTTTTTGACTCTTCGACATTTAACATGATAGGCAAAATAGGCCCAGAAGTGTTACTTTATCAAGTGTCCATTTAGCAAAAAGCAAAGTTCCCCAGGCAAAGAAGTCAACAGCCCCTTCAGGACTATCTTCTCAGGCCAACAAAGGCGAATACACAGCAGTGTACAACTTTCAGATGTAGCTGAAAACCTGTCAACTATAATAAACTTTTAAAAGGTCCTGTTGAAAAGAAGTCATGATAAGACTAATACTTTTGTTAGGCAGAAAACCCCTACTTTGTGTTTCTCAAACCAGTTTCACTTTATGTAAAATGCATTTGACTCCACCGCTATAACAGCCATGGGTATACCGCGTGCCGACCAAAGGAGTTCGCCTTTGTTCCATGGACGATCCATGCACACAACAGGTCACATCACTGGTGATGTCACTCACAATTACATTTAATCCACAAGACAGAATTCAACTAAACGCTGCAGCCCCAGTCCAAGCACAGACTGACAGGTTTTATCCATACGGACTCAAGCATAGATCACTTTGTTACTAGCGACTGCTAATTGCCATCTTCACTGCCAATATCACACAGGCGATTATGTTTACTGGCTCAAAAAAAATAGCCAAATCTCAATCACTAGTCAGAGACTGACATCTTGCTGGTCTGGCTAGCGAGGGAGTGACTCCATAGTGGTTTGTTAGCAAGTTGCCACCAGCAACAGAATCACATGTGTGCCATAGGCCTTTGGGATCATCTTACTGGATCAGGAATGGCAGTCAGTAACCCCCAATTCTAAGGTCAGGCCTCTAATAAAGTAGAACTTCTGCCTTGCAGTACTTGGGGGTCCCTAGTTTAAATTCCGGTCAGGACACTATCTGCAAGGAGTTTGCATATTCTCCCTGTGCTTGTATAGGTCTCCTCCAGGTAGTCTGGTTTCCTCCCGCACTCCAAAGACATGCCGAAACATTAATTAGTTCATAGGGACCTTAGATTGTTAGCTCCTTGAGAGCAGAGACTGATGTGAATGTGTAAAGCGCTAAGTATATTGTCATTGCTATATAAATACCTGTAATAAATAAAATAAGCTAGCTATGGAATGGCACACAAATGAAAATGCGGCTTGTGGTGTCTGCTGTTAGGCAGAACTTTTAATTTTGAATCTCACCTACTTTAAGAGTAATAAATGCTAGTTATTTATGTACAGTACATATTGCTTTGGATATATACTAATAGCTACATTTACATATATTAGTATTATTCTGTGGGAAAAATCCTGCTCATTGCTTTGGTTTCCAGCAAATGGCAGCTTTCATATGGATAAATGGCACGATGTGTAAAATGCACAGTGCTACAACATAAAGAAAGATAAGTGTGATTGTAACCATAAAACAAACAGTAATAAATCTGAATCCAAAAAAAAAAAAAATGTGTCATGTAGTACAACCTTTCAAATAATTGGTTACATGTTTGATTGAATTTAATGCAAAGCAAATTAACATATGATCTTCAGTATTTTAAACCAACAAATTTATTATAAAAAACATAGTTTTCAAATCTTGCCTGTTACCTTAGCATGATTAAAAAGATGTAAAATAACTTTATAAAAAAAAAAAAAAAAAAAAAAGAAAGAATTCAAATGTTTCCTATTCACTCAATTCACACGCTGGACGTTTTCCTTGGTTACGCAGCAAGTAAAACTGGGAATTGGGATTTGGAGCAGATGTATAGCAAGTAATAACAAGGATGAGACACACTTGGGGGCTGAGTTATAAAACACCTAACCAACATAAAGCTGGCCGAATAATCTTCTCAGAGCATTTACTGCTACTGGATGGCGACAAGGGCGTAGGAACTTCCTATGCTCCTCAGCTCCATCTAATGGCAGTAATGCCCTGTGAACATTGTTTGTCCAGCTTTACGCTGGGCAAATGCTATATAAAAATCAGACAGACTAGACTTCTACCATGCCAGTCCTTTGGGGTGTTTTGGCTTTCCTTTCTTTTTACCACGCTCTGCCTTAAGCTTCTTTCTTTGTCTTGGATTCATCCATACAGGATATTGGCCATGCTGGTCTAAAAGGCTCTTTTTGTTCCGTTTTCCATCGGTGTCCATTTTCATGTTGGAGGCACCTATTGGTGAAATGAAAATATCAGGACTAGAACAAGTGCTGTTAACCAGAGGCATTTTCTCAATTCAGTTATGGACTTATTATTTGGGAAGAACTTTATTACTTACAGCACAAAAGAGGGACATAAAAAAACCGCACATTGTACACATAGAAAATACACTTCTTTCCAGTGTGAACAGTGATAACATTAAAAGTGGTTGTACTAGATACAAAAGTACTAACTTGGCACATCCTGACGAAGCACCAATGTGGGAGGGGCAAAACGTGTAGACGCGGGTTGACGCTGTTTGAACACCAGGCTGGATGACCACAGCACCCTATATGTATGGGTAAAATATTGTAATGGATAACGGACTATTTACATCCGGATACATGGTTAAAGTCTAAAAGCTAACCAGGAGTGACTGCAACAAGAAGACCTTTCTCCCAAAATGGATAAGATGTGATCACATCCGCAAAGATATAACGCCATTCTGAATGAAAACAATTCATGTGAGCAACGACTTCAAAAAACACACGGGAATTCCTGATGCATTTTTTTGCAATCCTATTGTTCAAATATATCACTTCCGAACGATACAGCCTTTTAAAAGACTGAGTTCAAAATGAGAGAAACACTCTCCACTGTCTGAATCTCATATAACCAAAGTGATTGGCAAACAAAAAGCCCCAAGTATGTTTCCTACATAAGTGATACTAATTAACTACCAACAATATGGCTACTAGCTAATTTGCAAATATCTCACGGTGATCCTATTGCATACAAAAAGAAATCCTCCGAATTGGCCTTTTGACGTTAAGGAATGAGGAAACATTTCAAGTGGTGTCTACTGACATAAACGTATATGAACTATACCAGTCTTACTACTTTTCTGAAGTGCCCATTAACCTTCTTGATTTGATATCAATCAGCTGTTTTCCTTAACTGCTATTTATGTTGTTGCATTATACTCATGAATCGGAGTTAGTTCATGACACCATCTATTGCATGGCTACACTGAGTACCGTTACACCATTACATATGAATTCTGATTACTTCTATGTGGAACATCCATCCTATTTATGTATGTCTTGAAGTCTGCAGACTATGTATGTTTTTAACTCATTAGGTATTGGACAGTGGTCTCTATCTACCTTTTTGATAATTTTGATATCTTTGTAAAAATAAAATACATGTAATATATAATTTTGTCTGTCCCGACTCGTTAAGTGACCTCTTGGTTTGGCTAGACCTATGGCCAACCCTCTGTTTTCCGATTGCTCCCATGATGGACTACAATCAAAATTACAAACTAGTAGTCCCATCACTGGAGCAATTTTTAAAAATACGATTAATTGAACTTCGGCTAACTAGTCTATTTTGAAAATCGTTAGTGGCAGCCCTAGCTCCATGCAATTCGGATTTCACTACACAGCACTCAAAAGAAAAGCAGTAAAAAGAAACACCCTGCTGTGATAAAATACATATTAAAAAGAAAAGAAAGAAATAGTTATAATATAGTTGAATAATTCCACCATGCAGGAAAATGAGCGCTGGCCTGTGGCGGGACATGGGGTTTATGCTGCTGCTATGTCCCTCAGTGTCCGAGACAGACCCTCAACAGTAAATCAGGGGGTCCCAGCACTGTGATCACTGTCATAGCCAATGCCATTGATCACAGTGCTGTTACTGCCACTGAGCTGGCTTGCAGCTCATCACACTTTTGTGGAGTTGAACAAGTAGGATCAGTCTGCTACAAAATGTCTCCTCAGAATACCGACAGGGTTATTCACAAAAGGGTGAAGAGTTTGAAGACAGGAGAAGTGAACAATCTAGACCAAAATAACTGATTTGAAAAAAATTCTCCAATTCAGCTCACTTTCCAGTTCAGCTATGTTGTCCTAGATTGTTCACTTCTCTAAACTCGTCACCCTTTTGTGAATAACCCTGCAAGTATCCGAAGCCCCTGTGATTAAAAAAAAAAAAAATTAACCCTTTAGTCCCCTCTAGTTTAAACACACAAAAAAAAGTTTTAAACAGTGTTTAGGTTTTTTTTTTTAATGTTAAAAAAAGAAAAAAATATGTTTAATCAAAAAAGAAAAAAATATAGTGCCAAGGAGAATCTTAAAGTTAGGAGACAAACATATTACATTCTAAATTTGTATTTCACTCCTTTATTTTAGGAGTTATAGGTCACAAAATACAACTGAAATCCCAGACATATGATATACCCTATAAATCAGGCCAAATAAAATAAATTTATTTTGAATTACTTGTTAGCTACATTAATTATGTACACATTATTATTGCCAAACCTGTGAAAATGATTTAAAAAAAAAGAATTTATATGCATTTGTCACATCAAATTTAAGCCCATTTTGTTCTTTAAAAATTGGTATATAATGTGCAGGTGCAATGAATAGGGAAGATGGAAATTATGGTTAAACACATAGCAAAAATGGCATAATTGCTCCGTTCCCCAGCAACTAAACTTTTCTGAAGCGGTGTCACAAAGGGGTTAATGCTGACATCTGTTGTGGTACAAAGGTAAGAAACCGAGAACTAATGATCTTGCCTAGCACAGACTCATCTCAGCCATCAAGGACATGGAATGTTTACCTAAAATTATTGCTGCCTAGCCCATAACATATTCCCACAAATGGACACTCTTGGGCTTTTCACGCAAGATGGATGACATAATTTTATTAAGAACAGCACAACAAACTAAAAACATCCCCCCTTTACAATTCTTGTGGTTCAAAAACAGCATGCTGATGCCAACAGATTGAGAATGACAAGATTTGGGCAACAGAACAAGCAGACCACAAATGGTCAAATGACAGCACATTACAACCTTGGTGGGCAGAAATAAAAGAATGTCAAATAACGAAAAAAAATAAAATACAACAAATAACTGATAATAGAATAGTCTGAATTTATGTTTCATGCTGCTGGCAGATGAACACTTGTTATAAAAAAAAAAAAGTATGTTTGCGGTTCTTGGAAACAAAGTGGCTATGAATAAAGATGCTGTGCAAAAACAGTACTCGGAGGAACTGAAATATTACGTAGTAATCTCTGTACATGAAGTCTGCCAGGAAAACATTCTTTGCACCAAGAGCTACAGCCCCATAATTTTATACTTTGTATTTTCAACAATACATTACAGCAACCCACAAACCCTATATAATCAGTGCTACTCAGACCACCTTCAGCTGAAATACTACAGCAAAGAATCTAACAGAGCACAAGAAGCAATGAAGTCCGTATGTTACATTATAGCAAAGCCAAAAGCCCAGCACAGTACATTTTGGCACCAGAAACAAATGTGAATTACTGTGTAACTACCCATGATTCTGACCTTGAATCTCACCTCAACAATTACCCTTATAGTTCCCGCTAGCGGTAAACGCCAAACCCCTAAAGCCTAAAGCTGAACTCCCGGCAAACAGCAAAAGACACAAATATAAAATACATACAAGGAAGCAGTTTTACCTACAGAAAACTTTTTCATCTACTTTTGAAATTAATTTTCTTGGAGCACCATACGGTACACAAGATCAGTCCTACATGTTGGTTATACTGCCACCTTAAGGTGATTCGACACTGACAAAAAAAAAGCTGCAAGGACAGCCCAGTATAACCCCGCCCAGTCCCAGCAAGCCACAGTTTGTAGCCGGCAATAGGGAGATCATAAGAAACAGGGGAAGGACCCATGTCCAGTACAGGACTCCAAAAAAGGTTTACAGGTTGGTCAAAAATTCCCTCTTAATTGTACAATACAGGACACAGGATCAGTCTTAACCAAGGGACACCTAAAGTCCAACTGAGGAGTAGACAGCACAGTAACCAAAGACTAACAGGCCCATGCAACAATGAGCCAAGAGGGCTTGTCAACTCAACTTGAAGCACCTTACACCTAAACCTTGCAGCACCAAATGCCGGATGCTGAAAAGGCCACGAAGCACTAACAGGTCTGATAGAGTGTGCCTTAACTGGGAAGGGAGGAACCCTCTCCTTCAAGACCATAAGCTGGAATGATGACTTGTCTAAACCACCTAGCAATAGTGAATGGGAGGGCAGGAAGCCCCCTACCGGAACATTCCCAAAGGACAAAGAGGGAATGTGCTTGCCGAAAATAAGCTGCAGCAGAGAGGTGGACTCTCTGTCCACTGTCTGGATGTGGTACATGCTGTGAAACTACCTTTGGATGCTTTGGGGAAGAACATAGAGAGAAAGGCAATGTCCACCACGTCAGAGAGCCTCATGATACTCCCTCGAAGGAGGCCACCATTATATTTATTTTTTATTCTTTATCTTATCTTGTTTTCAAAAGTTTACATAATACGTAAAAAATAGCAGTACAGAAAGGTATTCAAGTTACATTCTGTGTATGATTGTTCCAACAAGGTCAATTCAGTGCCTTAAAAAAAAAACCCACATAATTTAACCATGAAAGCACCAAAGGGAAAAAAAAAAAGAACGTCTTTTAATATGGGTTACTGCCCCGATTCTTTATTGGTAAGGATATTCTCTCTCGATTTGGGAAAGAGATGAGGAAAATGAGGAACATCCGGCGTGGCGCCCCACTGGTAATATGGAAGAGGTATCTATATATTTCAGAAAACACGTGAGTCCAGGGTGCCAACTTACCGTATTTTTCGCTCCATAAGACGCACTTTTTTCCCCCCAAAAGGAGGGGGGAAATGTGCCTGCGTCTTATGGAGCGAATCCCGACGCCCGAGACATGCAGTTTCGGGCGCCGGGCGAGTAGTAGGAGCCACTGCTCGTTCAATACGAGTGATCTAATGAGATCACTCGTATTAAAACCGAGCAGCGGCGACGATCGAGATCACCATAGAGCAGAAGAAGAACGGACTTTCTTCGTCTGCTCTGTGTGATCACTGAGACCGTGGCGCTGTAATTACAGCGCCACCTGTCTCAGCGGTCACTAACTGCAGCTTCTGTCATAGAAGCTGTGTCAGAAGCTACAGTCTGTCGAGTGCTCCATAAGGCGCGCCGGACCTCCCTGCGTCCTATGGTCCGGTGCGTCTTATGGACCGCAAAATACGGTATATGTCGAGATATTAGATCGGTATAAGGGAGGAGGATAAAAAGGGAACTAAGTGGTTTGTTAAAAATTAGCAAAGAGGCGACAGGTCTTCGTGGGGGTGTGGGGGAAGGAGGGAGAGTACAGAGAAGGGGGGAATGGAACTAGATCAAGGCACGGTGTGTTAGTGTCCCCAGTCCTCCTCATGTTTTCGTTTACACTCCAAAGGTAAAGTATTCAGGTGACCTCATGAACTCCGTCCAGGGGAGCCAAGTACTGGAAAATGAGGTATAGTTTTGATTGATTGAGCTCGTGAGATCTTCCATGAGATAGATATCGTGGATGCGGTCTAAGACCTGTCGGATAAGCGGTGGTTCGGGTTTTTTCCAGAGAGCCGGTATACAAGCCCGGGCTGCGTTTACTATGTGTCTGGTAAGTGAGCGAGAATAAACCCGCAAAGAAATGTTGTTATGATGTAAGAGAAAGGAGGCAGGGTCTCGGGGAACTGTGGAATCAGTAAATTTTTGGGTGAGAGCGTGCACCTTATCCCAAAACTGCAGGAGGACTGGGCAGGGCCAAAACATATGGAGCATGCCTGCCAAGGGTTGCTGGCACCTCCAACACAGGTCCGGTAAATCCGGGAACAGTGAGTGGAGGGTTTGAGGCGTGCGGTACCATCTAGTCAGTATTTTGTAGCCCGACTCTTGGTATCTATTGCTAATTGATGAGCAGTAAGAAAGGGACAGCCATTTGGTTGAGGCTTCCGATGGTATTGTGATCCGGATCTCCTCCTCCCATCTCGAGAGGAACCATAGCGGGGATGGGTCCTGTACCGAAGGGACCGTGCCTGTGAGTGAAAGGACAAAAGTATGTCCTGGGGAAAAAATACCCCAGACAGGGCCGGAAACTCTAAGCAATGAGTTGCATCCAAATCCCCCTGTTGAAGGGAGGCAATGAATGACCTGGCAGATTCCATGTAAAATGTTTGAACCTGTGGGAATCTGTTAAGAATCTTTAGATCCAGATTTAGATTTTTTTTGCAGACAAAAGCAAACTTGAGGGCATGAAGCAGGCAGGAGACAGGTAAACTTACTTTAAGGTAGTAGCATAACCCATTGTTTGAGACTGATCCTGTATCGTACGATTTTTGTATTTCTGTCCTGAGACTTACACAGCTCTGCTAAACACCTAAGCCTTGTCTGATTTTTCTCTACTAAAGTAACACTTTCAGATCTTGTCCCTCCCCAGCCTTTGACAACAAGAAGAAAAGCAACAAGCCAATAAGCTTCATTTCTTTGTGGATTCTCTCTCTTCTATCAGCAAGTTCCTTGATATAACATAAGCACAGTATCACAGCTGAATGAGTCCTTGTGTTGCTTCTTTCTCTTCTAGTCTAAATTCTGCTGCATAGGGTATGCATGACAACTGCCAAAGTAGGCTGCTATGTGCCAGCTTAGAGTATACACCCCACACACATGCAAAGTGCATGGTGATTAAAAGGAGGTGAGTGATTTCCACTCATTCTCATAGTTAGAGCCAACCTGTGACAAAGAAGCCGTCACAGGTCGGCTATATCGATCGTGAAGTGAGCAGAAACATACAGCGATCTGCTCACTTCCCGATCGTCTCCCTGCAGTGACCGGTGACTGTTGGTCACCGCTCCCCGCGCCTCCAGAATTGATTGGAGAAACGGATGTGGGAGTGGGCGGCCACAGCTGGCTCTGCCTCTAGACAGGCAGAGCCGGCTGTCACTTACGCAGCTGGGTGGATCCAGACAGTATTGTCGGGGTCCATCCTGAATGCGGCGCTCTCACTAAATAGCAGGCAATAGCCTGTTATATACTGAGCTTTAGGTCATGGGAGGAGGTTAGTATATGTCCTCCTGTGACCCTAAAGAGAACTATGGGGAAAAACACTTACCCCCATAGTTCTATTTTAAAGTAAAATGGTGCAGTGTTATGTTAAATGATCCATACCATTCCACTCTCTGTGGCATTTTATACATTTTGTACATAAAAAGTTCCTGACCATTGTGCGCCACTCTATACATTATATGCTCCTCAGCTCCTAACCACTCTACTGTACCCTATGCACCATGCTATACGTTACATGTTCCCAACTACTAAACTGCACCATGTGAACCATGTTATACGTCACATGCTTTTAACCAATCTACTGCACCATATTGTTACATTATCCTGACCACTGCACTCTGTGTGGCATGCTATACGTTACATGCTCTTAACCACTGCACTCACTATAGACAGTAGAAGGGATTTTTTTACTGAAGATATGGGTAAACAACGCGATTTAACAGCCTTTGAACGTGGGATGATTGTTGGCGCTCGGAGACATGGTAGTTGATTTACTAACCTTATAAACACACCACGAATGTGTATACACCTCTGCAGTGTGTTCCCTCCCAGCATGATCTATGGGTGGAATCTAAACACCTTTGTAATGTGTACACACCCAGCAGGTGTGTTGTGCAAAGCCCTGAAGGAATTCCAAGGTGATGTTGTGTAAATTAGCTCTATGTTGTGTTGCTTGCGTTGATGAATGCAGGAATGTAAATGCATGAGCTAACCATTTTTGTCTAAACTGTGAAGCAGCATTATATATGCATCATGTGCATGATTTTTCCATATATGGCATTAGTGGAAATATGCTTTTAGAGACTTTTTGGTTGATAAATACGTTTTGCTGTGTGAAAAATCACACACACCTGGTGTGTGTGTGTGTTTAGGTTAGTAAATCACCCCCATGGAGCGAGTATCAGCAAAACAGCAGAATTCGTTAAATGTTCAAGAGCAGCTGTTGTTAAAGTGTTTAAAGACTGGACTGTCAGCCGAAAATCTGGGTCTGAACGTGCGGCTTGTGGCCGTCAGCGATTAGTCAATGTTAGGGCAGAACGGAGAGTGGCAAGACTGGTACCAGATAACAGAAGGGCAACAGTGCATCAAATGACTGCAGATCTTAATCAGGGATCCTCTCAAATGATCTCTGAACGCACTGTTCGCCGTACACTGCATCGTATGGGATATGGAAGCCAAAGGCCTGTTCAAACACCTTTTGCTGTCTGCAGTTAACTATGATCAAGTGGAAGGTAACTATGATCAAGTTCATCCTATCATGTTGATGGCGTATCCCAATGGAGATGGCTTCTTCCAACAAGACAATGGGCCATGCCACGGTGCTCGTATTGTGCAGGAGTGGTTTGAAGAACATGAGGGAGACTTTACCTTGCTTAGGTGGCCCCCACAATCACCAGATCTCAATCCAATTGAGCATTTGTGGGACGAAGTTGAAAGAGCCATCAGGCAGCTGGTTCCACAAACATCAAATCTCACAGAACTTGACAGTGCTATTCATCAGGCATGGTGTCAGATTCCTTGCATTACCTTTCAACATCTCGTGGAGTCAATGCCAACAAGAATCGCCGCAGTATTGAAGGCAAAGGTGGCCCGACGAAGTACTGATGGGGTGGTCATAATAATCTGGCCACTCAGTGTATATCTATGAATGACGCAAGCGGCAGCTGGCCACAATTCAGGATGGCCGAGCGGTGTTCCGATCGGAGCCGCTGTCATCCTGTCAGTTTTTGGATGACAGCGGCTCTGTAGAGTGGCCGAGCGGGGGGATTGTTAAATATTATTGATATTTAACGATCCCTCTGTTTACAGCAAACACCGGAGTGATCGTCTGATTTACATCACAGCCTGTTCATTCAAGAATTTATGAATGGGGACTAGCACTCACTACAGAGGCTCCTCCCCATTCAGAAACTAATATTTTTACTATCATTAGTTTGTGAATGAATGAGAAGCCTCTGTACTGAGTGCTTCCCATTCATTGAGTGCTGGGGCTGCAGAAAAAGAAATTGAGGACTCCATGTCCTCAATTTCTTTTTCTATTTCAAAAGGGTACAAGTCAACAGTAAAAAAAAAATTAGAAAATGTAAAAAAAAAAATAATTACAGTTTCGCGTACCGTAATTTTTTTACCTTTTTGCAAAAAGGCGCAATTTCAAATTTGCAAATATTTGTTATTTATTAACTCAATACAGTTTTATTAATTGAATTGTATATTTTTATTGGTTTAATATTAATTTGAGAAACATTTGCGCAATTATCGCAGGGCCTACAAATTTAGTATCACCATCTATTTATTCTACCGGGCCTGCGCTTTCAGAAAATATATGGTTTGGGGGATCTTTTACAAACACTAGCAACGCAGCAGGTGAAAATCAAATCAATAGGAAAAATTGCCGGCATCTGGAGCCTCTCATCTCTGCCTGGAGCCGCTCAAGGAAGGGATCTGTGACTCCATGGATCCCCGCTGCTATCCCCAGCTTGTAGGGGCTGTGGCAACGGGGTGGGGCGGAGGAGCAAGCGTCGGCTGATGGGGAGAAGCCACAAGTTTCAGGATGGCTGAGTGGTGAGAACGGAGCCGCTGTCATCATGTCAGTTTCCAGATGACAGCGGCTCTGTGCGTGGCCGAGCGGAGGATCGATAAGTATCATTGATATTTACCGATCCTCTGTGCAGCACAAACACCGGAGTGATCGTGTGATCACTCCAGTGTTTGTAAATAACTGGGGACACATAGGGGGTTATTCACAAAGCTGCCGAAGGCAGCCGTGTGAATAACCAACCCGAAGTGAAGTGAGCCGAACGCCATTCGGCTATTCACTTCAGGCTTGTACAGCTGATTTCAGCCGGACACCGACTGAAATCAGCCGTACAACGGCTTGCTGCGGCTGGGTTCGGGTCGGCCGAAGTGCAGAAGGAGTTTGACTCAGCTAATCCAACATCTGGATCGGCTTAGCCGAACCTCCGGCAGGCTACTCGTTGCTGTTCGGCCTATTCTCATAGGGCCCAAACAGCAGTGAGTGAATAGCCGAATGCCGGAGAGCGCCCTTCGGCTCAGTTATTCTATTCTGCTCGGTACCTCTGTGGTACCGAGCAGAATAGAAAAAGTAGAGAAAAATGAGAAAATGATTGGGCGGAGCTAGCAGTGACAGCTAGCTCCGCCAAACTTTTTCTATTGCACGGGACCAGTTGTCATTAAAATGAGAGCTTGTCGGAACCGGCGGTCATATCAAAGCCGGCTCCGACAAGCTCTCATGACAGTCCAGGGCGCCTGGTTACTAGGTAACCAGGAGATGCTGAACTGTCATTGCACACTGAGAACCCGGCGGAGCCGCTGGGATATAATGGCGGTTCCGCCAGGTTCTCAGTGTGTAATGGCAGTCCAGCATCCCCTGGTTACTAGGTAACCAGGAGATGCTGAACTGTCATTACACACTGAGAACCCGGCGGAGCCGCCGTGATATCACAGCGGCTCTGCCGGGTTCTCAGTGTAATGACACATCAGCGTCCGTGGTTAGCTGCTAACCAGGGGATGCTGATCTGTCTCTGCATGCAAGTGGCCAGAGCCAACCATGAGATGACGGCCGGCTCCGCCAAGCTGTCAGTAGCAGGTTGTCGGCGGGCCGTTCCAGCTTCGGCTTTCACCTTGGCTCAGTCGAGCTGAAGCATATGCCTTCGGCTCGACTGAGCCGCTCGGCCAACTTCGGGAGCTGTACGGGCTCAAGTGAATAGCCCGTACAGCAAGTATTTTTATCGGTTTAATATTAATTTGAGAAACATTTGCTCAATTATGCAGGGCCTATAAATTTAGTATCACCATCCATTTATTCTACCGGGCCTGCGCTTTCAGAAAATATATGGTTTGGGGGGTCTTTTACAAACGCTAGCAACCCAGCAGTTGAAAATCAAGTCAATAAGAAAAAATTGCAAAAATGGCGTGGCCAGCTGATTTGAAAAATGTTCCGGAGGGCTTGGCAGCGAAAGGGTAAACACTAACAGCTGCTCTTGAACATTTAACGAATTCTGCTGTTTTGCTGATACTTGCTCCATGGCACGAGCGCCAACAATCATCCCACGTTCAAAGGCTGTTAAATCGCGTTGTTCTTCAGCGCAAAATTATAGCTAATTATAGTTAACTTGCCTACAAATGTCAGGTGGTCATAATAATCTGGCCACTCAGCGTATATGTCCTTTTCTCTTATCTTTTGTTTGCATCTTCTGGCCCCAACTGATAATTTCTAAAGTTTTTGTGCTCCCAAACCTACTCTCCTTCAAGCATCTAACTGTATTCAACCTGGTGTCCGCACTTAATTCTCAAGACTGGAAGGCAGTGCTAAAAACAGAATGTTATCAATAGGAGAAGTATGTTTAACAGCTTGGGCAGGGATTTCCTTTTTAGTTACATTACAAGTGCACCATTATTGCCTAGCAGCAAACAAATTGATGAGGTTATCCAAAAAGAGACAGATCTTCTTCAGGTCAAACAATGCTTATAATAAA
This sequence comes from Nanorana parkeri, assembly GCF_000935625.1. Classification (NCBI taxonomy): domain Eukaryota; kingdom Metazoa; phylum Chordata; class Amphibia; order Anura; family Dicroglossidae; genus Nanorana; species Nanorana parkeri. The sequence goes on from NW_017307844.1 coordinate 332,174, forward strand.
TGAAAGTCTACTACCTTCCATTGCATCGGCTTCCGTTTTATTTTCATTCTCCAACTGTTTAGAAGTCACAACAGTTGCTATTTCTTTCACATCCTCCATCAACACGTCTGTCTTTGCTTTGGCCAAAATATTTTTTAAGTGGGCAAGTTCCTTTGGGGCATTTTTCTTCCTCTTCTCTGCCCTCATTTTCCTTTTCCATTTACTTCTTATACTTTTAGCCATTTTGTCTTCTGAAAAGGTTACAAAAACTGCAGAATTAGTATGCAAATGATCACTATAATCTCATGGAAGTCATGTCAACAACTACCTGTGTGGTCCGTTTAATGTGAACCAGACTTGGCATAACACATTTCTAAGTTAAACAACAATGTTAAAAGTGCAGGCACTTTGTTAGGAATTACAGGCTAACACACGCACTTGAGTCTCTATGGAGCCCCTGAATCCTAGGCTGTACACAAGGCCTTGACTTCTGGCCAAGTTGAAATTAAACCCTGCCCCCTCCTACTACCAAGTCTTTGGCCCTTTTGACTAAGGCCCTTGTCAATCAACTGTCAAATGACAGACCCTCAGAGGGCAGTGCAGGCTTTTTGACAGTTGCATGAAGACACCATGGCTTAGTTGCTGGAAGGGGAGGATTAGAAGTTGAAGGCCCCTGTAAAACCTTGGTTTAGGATCCAAGTGATCTACTTGGATTGATTTAAAGCTTAACCCAGTTACAATCAGGCAACAACCCTTAGAGAAAGTGGTCAGCAGTGGCAGCCAATATATTTTTCTCCAGGCAGGGATCTTTAGAGCACATGTGTCAAACTCAAGGCCCAGGAGCTGACTCCGGCCCACCAGGCCATTTCCTAGACTTCTATTTTCAGATCTAGGTATTAAGTTATTACTAAAACCAGTGATAATCGAATGCAGAGGCAATTATGATAAAGATTAGATACATTTATATAGTCTTACAGGCCCTTTGAGGGCAACCATAATGTTGATGCGGCCCACGATTAAATTGAGTTTGACACCCCTGCTTTAGAGAGTCTCTGTCACTGGGGAAACTGCTACAGGTATAAAGTGCAGACACCTAGAGATGCCTGCAAATGCCACTAGCTGCAGCCAAAAGCCTCCTGTCTCAGCCAAGGCGGTTCTGATAGGCAAAGGTCTGCCTGCACTTTATACCTCAAGCAGTTTTTCCCCCATGGCAGTCTCTTTAATAATGGGAAGGCCTAAAGTCACCAATGCGACCTCAACAGGATCCACAAAGGGTAAACGTGTATCAGCAAAGTTGGATTTCAATGAGCAACAGACCATGATAGTCCACCAAGTGCCTAGTTAACAGTATTTTTATGTTAAAGGCATCAGGGCCAGGCAGAAGAGATGGCTATCTTGGGCACTTTAGCAGGTGGGGGGCACAATATGGGCAAGACTTGTAATCTATACCACTAAGGTAGTTCACAGCTCATGAAAGAGGGTGTACTTTGGCCTTTTTGCCTTGGGTGCTGATGGACCCTGTTCTAACACTGCAAGCATGTATGTCTGTGCTGTATTTTGTACAAATAAATATGGCTTGAAGAACAATGTATTCAGGTGTGACTGATCTGTACCAACTTAAAAGTCCTGAATAATAACACACACCACAAAGTGCCTATTTTATCAGCGTTTCTGAATCTTGTTACAAGGCACCCAAGCACCACTACCATTTCCTATCTAATGAAGCTGCTTCAATGGAGAACTGACCAAGTTGATGGCATTTGGTTGAGCTTAGCCCGAAGTCAGGCTCTATTTACAAAGAAAGACTACATAGAAGGGCACAGACGATGGCTAATACATTTAACAGGCATCTTGAGGTGCCTATGGCTTCAATAACAAACTCTAAAAAAAAAAAAAAAAGCTTCAAAAGAAGAAACTTGAGGGCCCAAAAATACCGGCAGCGAAACTCATACAAATGAAAAGTCTGGCATATTTCACCCACTAGGGAGCCACAAGTTCTGCATACAGCCTCCCATAGAAGTCAATAGTTGTATGTGGCTGTATACGGGTATATGCGTGACTTGCCTAATACCCATGTACAGTGGCTGATTTTAATGGGCTGCTGTACACAGCACCTGTGGCTCCTGGGCGGGAAATACACCCAAATATTACATGTTTTCGAGTTTAGATATGCTTTTAATACTTACCTCTCCAGCTAATGGCGAGTCCTCACTTTGGTCACTTTAAGAGCACAGCCTCCTGCATCTGACCCTTCAGCCACGTTGGGTTCCTTGTCCCACCCCCATGCCCAGTAGTTCGATCTGTTGGCCTCTTTGTCTTTAATATGTCCTTCGGTGACATGGGGGTGGTGAGAGCAACCACAGCAGCAAAAGAAGACAAGGAAATCGACACTCTTGGAAGTGTCAGATTCCTAAGCTTCTTCAGCTAGAGATTTTGATTTTTCTTGACCACAGCAAAGATTGGTGGTGTGGGCAGCAGGAGAGGGGATATTTAATGCCTTCTTTGCAGAGGGCAAGTCAGAGACCCGTAACAGACTAAACAAGAGTCCCACAGAAGACGCTTTTATTGCTAATACATGTACCAACCCTTAGGCAGAACATAAGTTATGTGTGGCAGGATAAAGTCACTATGGGCCATGTCACGCTGGCAATTAAAAAAATGAATAATTGCTGCAAATCACCAATATTTAGGCCCGCTCAAAACTCTTATCCACTCCCTCCTCTTGACCCAATCAATGTCAGCAGTTGCAGCAGGGGTGTTCCCAGCTGCAGTTCGTTTTGAGCAGGCTGGGGGAAAACTGGGCTTACACCAAACCCAGCCTCATCACTATTAGCTATAAATTGCCGTTCAGAACACTTTGCTGCAGCGAACATTAACGTAATGATATAGCAAAAGTTTGACCTATAGCTGTGAAAAATAAGTTCTTAGTAACAAACTGCCAGTGACTACAGTGTTAGCTACAAGTCACAGTTAATCACAGCATTAGCATACCTCTCAAATTTCAGGGATGAGAAAGAGGGACAACCTTGAGCAAAAGGATGTAGGCAGACAACATACCCCTGTTATGCCTCCAGTTATGTGCACCATGAAGAATAGGCAAACAAAAGGTTGCCTAAACCCAAAAATACTTTTACATCACTACTAGGGCTGCAACAACTAATCGACATAATCGATTACAATCGATTATTGAAAAATACTTTTCCTTTTTACTGGCTTTTTAAAATTACAATTCAATCATAAAAAGGTCTATGTGAAAGTTTTAATGACGTATATACCACTTTGGGTAGACTGTATGTAAACCCCGCCAAAGACCTTGTCTTATTTTCTCCCTTTTAGTCTGTTTACTATACCATTAAAAGCATTTTGTTATATCTGGTCTAAAAGTGCAAAAAATACCTGTTGAAAAATCCAGTGAGCTTGTAACTTCCTGTATGCGATGCCTGTGCTGTACTATTACGAGTGAGCAAGGTCATTAGCTGTGCATAGTTAATTATTTGTACTACAGAAAACCTCACTACGTTATGTAAATGAGACAGGGAGGTGCTTTGCAGTCCAAATGGTAAGGAAGCAGCCTAGGGTGACAACACTGCTGCTAAGCGAGTAAGCGTTGTCACCTTTGGACAGGAAGTGCATTACTAGCAGGATAACCAGGTGAAAGGGGAAACAGATTAACTAAATGCAGCCACCACCACCATCGGATGACTAGTAGGATGTCAGTCTTATAAAGGTCAGGTCTATACATTAGTCCAAAACCAATGACAACTGATAAGGAAAGAGGGACAAATGGATTTGGTTGGGACTATGCAGTAACAATTTTAGCAGCACCAGTGTGACACGGCCTTTACCCGAAAGGACCAACCAGTCCTTCTCACTGCCATGAGAAATTGTGCACCTGTAACCTCCTAATAAAAACTCCAATGTATGGTCACTGTGATCAGCCCCAGGATGAAACACGACAACCCCGTATAGCAGCCAAGCTCAGTAACTCACCCGTCCACTTCCTCAGCACATGTGCCCAGGTTGTACAGAGCACCACCCCGGAAGTGACGCACAGAAACCTCTGCTGGGAACACTAGAGAGTATCAACGATGGTGTGTCTGCAGTGACCGTTCGTGATTGCGTCCGTTATATCATTGTTGAATAGTACATTCAACGTGTGCTAACAACAGCAGAAACTAGACAAAAATAAAGGCGTCAGATTGATTTTAATGAAGGTCTTCCAGTAACTGAAAGTGTCGGTCTTCGGGAAAATGGCGGCTATACCGCGACGTGGTCAGGTTACGCAATGCCGCTAGTGCCTCCATGACGATCTCGTTTCCAATTGGCTGCCATTTTTTTCCGTACAGTTTACAGCCTGTTTTGGCTGGGTAGGCAGGTATTTTGTCACGGAAGACATTTGTTATCATGGCGTCTGCTGATCTCTATCCCATGTCTTCTATCGTAGATGACTTCAACTATGGATCCAATGTCGCCTCGGCCAGTATTCAGATCCGTATGGGTGAGCCTTTCTCTGTTTGTTCTATGCAGTGTCCATCTGTGACAGGTATCACGTATTGCAAAAGGATTACGGTACTTAGGCCTGTTATGAATTCTGTCCTAGGCTTTGTAGATTAGACCTTGGATTTTATTTTTTTTGCTGTACTGTAATGGTGTCCACACACTTGTAAAATATTATACAGTACTTAAAGCCTATCTCTGGCCAAACAAAAAAACGGGGCATACCAAAAGGAATGACAGAATGGAATGCCCATAGACTTTGACAGGGAAAGAGAAAGCCCATAGACTTTAATTCAACCAAACGGAATGCCCATAGAGTATAATGAGAAGCAAAGTAAAGGATAATTTGTACGCAAATCTGAAAAAGATATCAAGTTATCCTTTACCGCAGGTCTTCCCCGTGTATACCGTAGTAACATCATTTTACAATTGAAATTACTTTGGGTTTGTCTATGGAATGACACCAAGAATGCCTATAGAGTATAATGGGAAGAAAGATGGGCCTTTTCAATCAACATAATTTGACACATCAAATAAATCTTTAGCAGGCATACAGTACCATTTTTCAACATTGAGATTCCGTGGGTTTTTTATTACCGTATTTTGTGCACCTGACCATAGGACACAGGGAGGGTAGGGTTCTGTGACAGCTGCAGTTAGTGATAGCTGAGACAGGTGGCGCTGTGATTACAGCGCCACGGTCTCAGTGATCACACAGAGCAGACGAAGAACGGACGTATGCTGATGGGCTGATGGACGTATGCTGATGGGCTGATGGACGTATGCTGATGGGTGAATCTCAAATCCCATTGAGATTCTGTGGGATTTGTATTCATTTTCTATGGAATGACAAGGGTCAATGACACCAAGAATGCCCATAGAGTATAATGGAAAGAAAGATGGGCCTTGGAGTCTGTTACAAATAGCATCAAAGTTCCCAGCGTATTACCTATGTCACCAGTGCTCATCAGCGGCCCTTAGACCGCCAAAGCAAAGGGTAGAAGAGGCTGCAGGGATCGGTCTAGCAGCCTAGAGAGAGCCAGCAGGAGCGGGGATCAGGTAAGTAAATGTGCTTCACTCCATCCCCTAGGCAGAAAGAAGCACTTAACCCTTGCAGTGTGGCAGTAGCCCCACTAAAGGGTAGCTTTTTGGTTTGCCTAGAGTTAGGCTTTATAATGTATATACAGTATAGCCAACATTTTTAGGTTTTGGTTAGAAGAGGAAAAGCATAAATCCCTTGTTGGTTAAATTTTTTGCTGTGTCCTGTTGGGGAGATTTCCTTTCCTGGAGATGGGTTGTGCGATTTACACAGCAAACATTCAGCTATCAATAAGGATTAACAGTACACACATAAGGGGGAATTTATCAAACCCGGAGCAAACAAAATCTGGAGCAACCAATCAGCATCCCTCTTCAGTTTGCTCAGGTAAGATTTGAAAGTAAGAGAAAGAAACTGATTGGTTGCAGTGCAAATCTGCTCCAGTTTTGATAACCCCCGCCCAATTGTTTTCAAAGAGGATTCACCCATCAGCATACAACATACTAGACAGGTTCCAAAATCAAATAAGATCTGCCCACCAGCTAACCACATTACACACAGTGTGAATCTTCTTTACAAATAATAGCCTAATGCTGCAAATTACAGATGGACATAGGTCCAGGAAACATATGCTGATCGAATCACACAGTGAATTCTTTATAAATAGACAGACAGCAATACAAACCTGACCGTGTTTCAAACCATTTCCTGCCATTTCTGACCTGTTCTTCCTTTATTACTTGTTTATACATTAAAGGCATCGCTAGGCAACTAATATTATTTTACACAGCAATGACAACCTCATATTTCTGTCAACTAAGGTTGTTACCTTTTATTAGAAAACATCCTTATGTTAATGTTTCCTATCAAAAACATTGACAACAAGTCCAATTTTAACCCATCAGGCTGGTGAAATACTGACCATGGTTCCTATTAATAAGATGGAATGGGGTAATGTGAGAATGAGATGGAAATCCTTTTGTTGAATCACATTAAATTGTAATGTGTGTAATAAGTTTCTAATTATAGAGTTAGATTACAGTAAAGTTACATCAAATATTGACAAAACATTAGAAATGATCAAATCATTTGGTAGATCTTGTATACAATAATCCTCTCTCTTTTGTTTTTAATTTGACCGTTTTTGAAATTCTGATGAAGCAGAAAAAATAGGGTGTGTGTGGGGTAGTATACCGACCTCAATAATCTCAGACCAATCTCCTTACTCCCATTCACCTCCAAACTCCTAGAACGCCTCATCTACAGCCACCTAAGTCGCCACCTCGCTGATCACAACCTTCTTGGCCCCTTACAATCTGGCTTTCACCCCCTACACTCCACTGAAACCGCCCTCCTAAAACTCACTAATGACCTACTCACTGCTAAAAGCAAAGGCCATTATTCCCTACTCTTGCTATTAGATCTTTCTGCTGCTTTTGACACTGTTGACCACCTGCTCCTCCTAAAAAAACTCCAGTCACTTGGGCTACAGACGCCCGATGGCTTGAATGTAAAGTTCCCGGCCGGCCGTGTAATTACAACGCCTGGCCGGGAAGCTGCTCGTCGGGCTCTGCCGTCCGCTCGTCTGTGACGAGAGTGGATTTTTCAAGCCCTGTGTGTGTGTGTGTATATATATACATACATACATACATACATACATACATACATACATACATACATACACATTAGGGATGTCCCGATACCCGGCATTTTCATGCGTACTCGTGAAAGTGCCCAAATTCTAAAGGCCACTACCAGCCCTTAAATTTTTACACCAGATCGGCTGCCTGAGGACCTTAGGCAGCCTGCTGGGGTCCTCAGGCAGCTGTCTTTGGCAGTGCCTGTCTGCCCCAATCTCCTCCTCGTTTCTGATGCTGGCATAGCTAAGTACAGCCCCGGAGCCAACACAGGGCCAGCATCCACCTGTTCTGGCTGACACCCACACGCAACCCTGGTGAGACCCGCATGCAGCCCTGTATAATTGCTGTTAAATCATGGATTGATGGGATGGGTAGTCCTCTATTGCTGGTTGCCATTCTCCATTGAATAATCTTTGTTTGAGTTACAGTTCTTCACAATTATAAAGAAACTGCCCTAAAATAATTAGTTTGTATTGTTTTAGAAAAAATGCCACGTCCCTTTTAAGAAAAAGTATCGGTAATTGGTATCGGCAGTACCTGAGGGAAAGTACTTGGTCTTGAAAAAATGCTACAAGGACATCCCTAAAATATAGTTGTGTGTGTGTACAGTACGAGCACACACAAACACACACACATATTATATGGCAGCTAAATGTCCATAGAGTAATTCCAGGTTGAACGTCCAATTTAAGTCCTACATGCACATCTTCTGTTATGTTGAACATGCTCAGTGAGTTAGGGGAAAGGTGGGGTAGCACTGTATATCAGCATTTAATTAATTCATTAAAATTTATGTAACAGTTTTAGGAAATATTCCTGTAGGGGGGAGGTCACTGTTATAAATTGGATGTTAGCGTCTTTGTTACTGGTGCTGTTATCCAACACTTACCAAAATATTTTATTATTTTCATTAGATTTTCTTCGAAAGGTCTATAGCATTTTGTCTGTACAAATTCTTCTGACCACTGTGACAGCTGCAGTATTCCTCTATTTTGACTCCATCAAGACATTTGTTCATGAAAGGTAGGAAAGTGTCTTTGTCTACATGAATGTGAATTGCATAGCTGCAAGTGTGTCAAAATTACTACTGTAGATGACAAAGTTAAAGATTGCCTTTACCGTGGTTCGAATACACAGCTGTCTTAAGCACTTTATCATGTGTTGCTATGCCGTTAAAAGAACCTGATCTGTGGAAGCTGTGCCCAGTATAGGTAAGCAGAGGGCAAAGTACAAGTCATCTATATTACTACTAAATTGCTAGCAGTAGATATATATCCAAAAAAACGGAGGCTTTAATGATACTTTAAGAAGAAGAGTGTCAAGATCGCACTTTTTTGCAATATTTTATATGATGATTTCGTTCTATTGCTGTATATTTCTGCATGAACTCATTCTATTGCTGTATATTTCTGCATGAACTCATTTATTTATTGAATCCCCTTCCTAAAGTAATAACATTAGCTCACAAAGCAGCAATACTGATTTATTTATTTATTGATGTATTTATTTGTGTAAGAGATAACAAGTTAAACCCAGTTTAAGCATTTTCTTTTGTTTCTTTTCTTTTTATTGCTAGCCCTGCTTTACTTTTACTTTGTGCCATTGGGTCACTGGGTTCAATTATCGCCCTGACCATCTACAGACATAAACATCCAGTGAACCTGTACCTGTTGTTTGGATTTGTAAGTTTTTATCTCATTTTAAATATGTCTGTAGTGGAAGATGAACGTTAATATGAATTTGGGAGTCAGAGTTTTTGGTTTTTTTAATCAGATTTTTTTAAAATTGTTTTTTCAAAATACAAAGAAAAAAAAAAAAGGAAAGCAAAAGTGAAAAGGAGGTGTACATTTGCAGAACAATCGCCACTTGTCAAACAGTACAAAAGTATTATGTATACTTTATACCTCTCGCAACTCATAGCTGCTGGTGTATGCCCTAGCAGTACAAACATACAGAGTAGACCCCAGAATATGGTACATATACAGACTGTTCCCTCAGGCGCCACCTGTCCAAGGTAAGAAAGCCAGTTAGACCACATAGAAGCAAATTTTTTCATGTTACCTCTCTGCTGAAAAGTGATACGTTCATAGTCAATCATTCTATCCAATTCACTAAGCCACAGTTCCAGTGTGGGGGGAGAAGTGGAGACCCACTTACGCACCACCAGCCTTGACGCAGTGAATAGTGCTCGTTTAATGGCCATAGTCGTACAGGAGGTTAAATCCGGTACATCAATAATGCCCAGGATGCAAACAAGTGGAAAATTAGGTAGTGAGGATTCAAAAACGGGGTTAATGATGTCCAAGACCTCGTCCCAGTCCCTTACTAGCTTAGGGCATCTCCATAGTAAATGAATTAAAGAACCTCGGGGAGAGTTGCACTTCAGGCAAATAAGGTCAGCCCTGTACCCAATACGAAACAGACATTCAGGTCTACGATATATTCTGTGGATAATGCACAATTGCGTCAACCTATGAGTGGGTGACAGCGAGACTTGTTCAACCCCTTGGAGTGGGAGTCAGAGTTTTTAAATGAGAACAACAAATCTATTTGAGCGACATGTGTGAGATAAATGTGTAAAAACATAATGAGCTGTATAACCTCAAATGTTAGGGTTCATATGTGGCTTATATATTGTATATAAGTAATAGCATTCAGTGGCAGGTTGTGTAATACTAATGACTACTAAAATGTCAAGGTTAAACCAGAAAATCCTACTAATGGGTGCCTGATCCTGATGCAATTTAGGTTAACAAACATCTTAAAATGTTCTGATGACTGATGAGAATTATGCTTCATGGTTTCAGTTTCAGGATATTCACTGATAATTCAAAGTGTCTGTATTTACAAAAAAAAAAAAAGTTCTAACAGTTTAAACATTTACCAATCTTCAGAAACTGTTTGGAAACGTGTGAATTTAATAACTGTTTAATCTCTATTTCACAGACTGTATTAGAAGCTGTTACTGTTGGAATTGCAGGTAACTATTATCCTGTCTAGCTTATGAACTATGCCTGTGTGATTTTTGTTTTTTTTATATACGCACTGTATCTTCATGTTTTGCTTTTTGGATTTGTACTCTAATTTCTATACTTGTATGTAAAAAGTGAAAAGGAGGTGTACATTTGCAGAACAATCGCCACTTGTCAAACAGTACAAAAGTATTATGTATACTTTATACCTCTCGCAACTCATAGCTGCTGGTGTATGCCCTAGCAGTACAAACATACAGAGTAGACCCCAGAATATGGTACATATACAGACTGTTCCCTCAGGCGCCACCTGTCCAAGGTAAGAAAGCCAGTTAGACCACATAGAAGCAAATTTTTTCATGTTACCTCTCTGCTGAAAAGTGATACGTTCATAGTCAATCATTCTATCCAATTCACTAAGCCACAGTTCCAGTGTGGGGGGAGAAGTGGAGACCCACTTACGCACCACCAGCCTTGACGCAGTGAATAGTGCTCGTTTAATGGCCATAGTCGTACAGGAGGTTAAATCCGGTACATCAATAATGCCCAGGATGCAAACAAGTGGAAAATTAGGTAGTGAGGATTCAAAAACGGGGTTAATGATGTCCAAGACCTCGTCCCAGTCCCTTACTAGCTTAGGGCATCTCCATAGTAAATGAATTAAAGAACCTCGGGGAGAGTTGCACTTCAGGCAAATAAGGTCAGCCCTGTACCCAATACGAAACAGACATTCAGGTCTACGATATATTCTGTGGATAATGCACAATTGCGTCAACCTATGAGTGGGTGACAGCGAGACTTGTTCAACCCCTTGGAGTGGGAGTCAGAGTTTTTAAATGAGAACAACAAATCTATTTGAGCGACATGTGTGAGATAAATGTGTAAAAACATAATGAGCTGTATAACCTCAAATGTTAGGGTTCATATGTGGCTTATATATTGTATATAAGTAATAGCATTCAGTGGCAGGTTGTGTAATACTAATGACTACTAAAATGTCAAGGTTAAACCAGAAAATCCTACTAATGGGTGCCTGATCCTGATGCAATTTAGGTTAACAAACATCTTAAAATGTTCTGATGACTGATGAGAATTATGCTTCATGGTTTCAGTTTCAGGATATTCACTGATAATTCAAAGTGTCTGTATTTACAAAAAAAAAAAAAGTTCTAACAGTTTAAACATTTACCAATCTTCAGAAACTGTTTGGAAACGTGTGAATTTAATAACTGTTTAATCTCTATTTCACAGACTGTATTAGAAGCTGTTACTGTTGGAATTGCAGGTAACTATTATCCTGTCTAGCTTATGAACTATGCCTGTGTGATTTTTGTTTTTTTTATATACGCACTGTATCTTCATGTTTTGCTTTTTGGATTTGTACTCTAATTTCTATACTTGTATGTATTTTCAGTGACCTTCTATGAAGTGGCTGTGGTTCTACAGGCATTTATATTGACCAGTGCTGTGTTCCTTGGCCTTACTGTTTACACATTCCAGAGCAGGAGAGACTTCAACAAGTTTGGGGCTGGGTATGTTTGTCTGCAGACACTTTAGTTGTTTGTATACACTGTTAATTATGCTTCTAAAACAGAACATGTAAAGCTGGTTTTATGAGTTTTATGAGTTTTATGTCTTTTTTGTTTATCCAATTTAGTAAATCTTATACTAGCCATAAACACTACAATATCAGTAATATTACTGAATATTTAACGGCATGTGCACTTTACTAGTTATGTTATTACATTAGCTTTACCAAAACCAGCTCCTATCGACCACTAAACTGGCCACATATGTTACAATCTGATTGTGTTATCTGCTTTATATTTACCAAAAACTATGCAGTGTGAGATCCCACCTAAATGGATATACATAGATGCTGGTAAATCTAAGGAGCTTGTAATGTACAGGTATGTAGCCAGCATAACACTACAGGGTAGAAAAAGGTAGGAAGGTAGTCGATAATAGCAGGAGGTAGTAGCAGTAGTTCCTTCACATGCCTCCAATATTATACCATGGTAGTGCATTAGTACAAAGCTGCTGGGCTTTATGGGATTGGACAATGTTATGCTTTTTGCTGCTATGCTGCACATATACTGTATATGTACAGTAACTGTATACCTAGTATTGATTAGAACAAAAAAAAAAAGTGGCTTGGATAAACTGCATAATGTCTTTAACGTTACACAACAGGTTCAGTGGAATGTGACTAACCACTACTAGCTATTCCATGGCCTGGATATATAGGAACCTTCACAGACATACTAACTGTATTTTTTACTTTTGTAGGCTCTTTGCTGGATTATGGATTTTGATCCTTGCGGGATTTCTTAGGGTAAGCTTCACTTTTCGTTTTTTTTGTAAGAAAAGGAAAGAAGGGGACACTGACCATTGCTGCTGGTGTTTAGGGGTAAAAAATAAGCAGATTTTCAACCTGCCACGTCAATGTTACAACCCACAGTGGGTGGTTGAGGATCTCCTCACAGACACCAGATTGTGAGGATCAGGTGACTGCCTTCTCATGTTTGGTGGTTCTTTTTAAGTATCCGGTGCTTTTATTGCTCCTTCCTGGGCTAGGATATATCACTAGTATGTCTAAAAGTGCTGTTAGTATAAGCTGATGTGCACCTTTCCTGAAATAAGGGCCATAATAGCTAACAGTATTGTATTCTGATAACTTCAGTATATACTATATATTAGTAGTGCTCAGTAGTTGCCGCAAGCGTTAACATGGACACTGAGAGTTTTTACGGGATTTGTAAACCATCTGAATAAAGCTATATTAAAGCCAAGAACAAAAGGTAAGCAGCTTACAAGTTCTTAGATGTGGTGACTGCATTCATTTTTGTTTTTCATGCTAAGAACACTTTCAGCAAGTACAGAAAATGTATGTTGATCTTACCAGAAATACAGTGTCTTTGTCACTTCCTTTGAAATGAACTGGATGGATGAAACAATATTTTCTTATTTGTTTAAACTACTAGCCCCATCACCTTTTTTCATAGAGATCTAGAATGGCAGACATGTTTGAAGTGCAGCCTGGGTGGCAACCATGGCTCCCTCTATAGATGCAATGGAGGAGTGAACAGGAAATGTGCCTATTTGTAGGATCACCAGGTCAAAATAAAGAAAAAGAGGCCAGCACATCTAGGGACTAGTATGCTGCAGTATATTCAGTTATGATTTTTGGGGTTAGATGTGCTTCAACCTCCTTGGCGGTATTCCCGAGTGTGGCTCGGGGTTAATTTTCAGTACCATAAGCGGTAGCCCCGAGCCACACTCGGGAATACACAACGCATCTCTTACCTTGTCCCTCGAGCCACACTGTGTACTCCGGCCGATGCCGGCATCCGTCTTCCCGGGTTCCGTCCCTTGCGAGCGTCCGCAAAGGAAAAAGAAAAAATCATACCGCCAGGGAGGTTAAGATGACCCTTGTATGTGCCCCCGACAATGTTATAGTTTGTTCCAACTCCTGTCAATGTCCACTGAAAATGTGAAGATTATAAAAGGCATGTGAAACAGAAAAATAATATATACTGAATGCTATTGTTAAATGTATTAACTGCATAGAGTTATCAAAACGGAGTATTTTTTGCTATTAGTGGTTTCCGTTGGGTATTTATTTTTTATTTTGTGGTTTGAAGCCGTGTTGGAACGATTTCTCCCCACTTCTTGTAGGGAGGGAGACAAGGAAAATATTCATTGGACACACAAACCAAAAAGCCAACATGAGTCATAGCCTTCCTATAAAATACTAAAACAAGAAAGGTGTCTTTATTGCAGACTGTGTCCCTATTTTTCCCCGACTTCCTGTCCTGGTAACAATGTTGTTACCAAGACAAAAAAGTCAGGGAAATTTTTCCCAGTGGAGCCCTATAGAGCAGTAAACTTTTCTAGTTATCACTGTTTCCTAAATGTATCTTTCAGCGTAAGAATTGTTTTAGTGTTTAATTCTTTTGTGGTCATTGTAATACTCGCTCTTTGTATTTCTTTTTGCAGTTTTTCTTTTATAGCGAGACTATGGAGATAGTGATGGCTGCTGGTGGAGCTTTGCTATTCTGTGGATTCATCATCTATGATACTCATTTGCTGATGCACAAACTGTCCCCAGAGGAGTACGTTCTCGCTTCCATCAACCTCTATCTTGATATCATCAATCTCTTCCTTCACCTTTTACGCTTACTAGAGGCCATAAACAGAAAATAACCTACAAAAGTCAATTCAATTAATGCAGTTTTAATGATTCCATTTATGTTTAGACAAACATGCTGTTTTATCAGTATTCATACTTTGGAGATTTATTGCAGGCTTTATTTAGAGATTTCCGGATAAAACAGACCAGGTGGCGCAATAGCAGTGAACAGAAGAGTTAAATATATCATCTTTAAAAAAAATCAAAATGCATTCAGTCTGCATAGTTTCAGTTTATACCTCCTAGGCAGTTTTGCACTTTTCCTATTGCAGCTGTACTGCAATATAAATTTATTCATGCTGGTTTCGGAGAATATATTATATCACAACAATTTTCTGCTATTGTTTATTTCTTTAGTGAAAATATCAATATATTTTTCAGGACATTCGATGTGGGAAATTTGCATAACACACTGTATTAACCTCTTGCCGTCCGCCCGTAGTAAAAAAACGGACGGACGGCACTGCTGCATTTGCGGGTTGTGTCTCCAGACGGCAATTTTTTTCTGCTCGCGCGCGCCCCCTAGCGGGCACGCACGGGCAGAAAAGACCCGACCATGGCACACACCCGTTACCGGGTGTTTCACATATAGGCGATCAGCGGGTCCATAGCCCGCCGATCGCCTATATGTGCTCGTTCGCGGCTCCCCCCGCCTAGAGGTCATAGAGACCCCTAATGTCTCCATAAAGAGGACCTGTCAGTGTGCCTTTGCTATTATATAGGGGGATTGTTATCCCCCTATATAATAACAATAAGTGCAAAAAAATTTATATAAATAAAAAAAAATAAAAGTAACACATAAAAAAGTAAAATAAAATAAAAGTCACATATAAAAAAAGGGGAAAAAA